>NC_079190.1:96934395-97204395 GCF_029499605.1 Hyla sarda
TCAGGATTAGGTACTGAGTGATATATTAAAAAAATAATTAGTTGAATGTCAAAAAATTGTCAATGTCCTTATCCATGTGGAGCTGCCTTTGCCCAACCGTTGTCAAGAGGGTGATCGTCACTGCTCTCAATGGGGTATAAACAGGGCTGGTGCAAGAACTTTTGCCACCCAGGGCAAAAGCTAATTTTGCCACTACTTGGCTCCGCCCTTTGACATGCCTCACCTTACTACTGGGTAACACACTGTAACAAACCTCCTCATGTAATTGCCATACTACTGGGTTAGCACTGAGATGCAGATTTCTTCAGACACAACAGTAGTGACTGTGTAGTAACCTTGTGACCTCCACTTCAGCACAGCCCGGCCTCCACAGTATCCCCAAAGGTTCTCCAGCCACTATCTCTCCTATCCGGCATGATTCAGTTGCGCTTCACTGGTCACTGAATGATTACATCATCAAAGGTCCTTTACCTTCAGCATCTATTAGGCTGGTAGAGGAGGCGGAGGGAAGAGTAATCCTAATTCTAGGGTTGGTTCTGTAGGACTCGAGCCCTGGATAATCAAAGTTGTGCCAAGAAGGAAAGTGCATCGGCAGTGCTGCGCTCCTCTATCCAGCTGCTGGCCGTCAGGAATACAGCACTGTCTCATCACATAATAATTACTGGGAATGTGATGTGACAGTGCTGGGTGCCAGATAGAGGAACCAACACCGCACCACCAGCTTCACAAAAAAAAAAAACTGTGCCCACAGGCAGCACCCTTATCAGGGGGGCGCTCTAGGCAGCGGCCTACTCTGTCTATGAGTAGAGTTGGGCCTGGGTGTAAACCTAAGCATTTGCTTTTGGTATTAACTGTCCAGTTGATAGTATAGTACAGTCCAGTTGACTCCATTAGAGTATTGGATGCAAAATGAATGGTTAGCTAGAGGCCACTTGACATTTTTAAGTAAGATAGCTATAATAAAGGTGCCTGTATACCTTCAAAAGCTGGTGGACAAACAGTTGTTTGGGCCATCTCTACTGTTAACCCCATAAACATGAGCATCTGACTTGGCCAAGCATCCATATTCCGGAATGGGGGAGGTAAGTTGCTGCCTGACAGCTCTGGGGGTGACTTATCTTACATAAGAAACAAAAGGGTCAGGCAGTTGAAACCCAAAATGTCCAATCCTTCTCTCCCCTGGCAGCATCTGTTTCACTAATGTGTATGGAGGCCTTAAGTAAAACCAGTCTCAGGCTGGCCAGTGAGAGATCACCGGGACAGGGCCTAGCCAATGGGGGAACCCATGTCCCATGTGACATAGAGACATGTCAGATGTTTGTATGTCGGGGGCCAAGCTTCTCCATTGATTTCTAAAATGAAATGCAGAAGTGTTCAGCTTATGCACCCCTTAGTTCCTGCTCAGCTCTTCTTAAAAAGCCAAGGGTGCAGTGAACATCTATGATACCTTTTGAGGGGAGCTGAGCAGAAAAAAAGGCTCCAAGTGCTTTAGCCTCTTCATTCTAGTGACCAGTAGGATCTCAGCACCCCCACCAATTTAAACTTTTTACACGTCTCTATGACACATCAGAACTTTGTTTAAAGTTCAGGTATTCATGTAGTTTCAGGGGTAGTTTTTCAAACTAGATTGTTTTAGTACATGTATTTTTGGTTGCATGTTTTCTTTTTTTCCATTTGAAATCATGTGATCATTTGATCATGTAATTCAAGGATTTGTTTTAAAAAATGAGAAAATATAAAAAATAAAAAGTTAGGAACATGCATTTTCCCGAAAAACTTTTATGTGTGACACCAGCCTTTTGGGATCATTTTCTAAACCCAAGTAAGGCCTCATATACATAGTATGTCATTATTGGTTTTATAAAATGCAGATACATAAACCACATTATCTCACTTATTCATCATTGTAGTTAGGAAAGATTTCAGTAGTAGTACTACTGGCTACAAATGTAGCAGAGCTGTATTCATCAATAAATGACAAATTCTATTATTTGTAGCTTTACTGTGGCAGCTTAGTCATGGCTGTACCCCTTTTGCTAGTAATCTCACCTCTTTCCTGGTGGGATCTACCCCCTCTGGTAGCTCGTGCTTTTGCTTTCCTTTTAAGGCCTCAAGTGGGAAACATTGGAAGGTAGCACTTGGGCTTGGTGTACTAGGCGATAGAGCCATCCCATTCATATCCTGCGAGAAACAGAGAGTATTTGGTTACTATAAACAGTAGGAAGGTTAATGACAGTAATACTGCCTATACTGTACATATAATAGAGTATTTCCTTCCAAAACAAAAGTCCGTAAGCAAGAAAACAAATAATACCCGTGTGATTCTCTGTATGGCTGCAGAGTCGCCGAGCTCCTTCTTCAACTCCTCATAAGATTTTCCATTCTAGAGAGGAATTAGAGATGATAATAGATTAGTTCTTCTAGTGGAATCTTATACATACAGCTGTGGATGATGGCACAGAGACTTCTCTGCAGTTCACAGAAGGTTAACACTAAACATATGGACATATTTATAATTTAGTTTATATCTGAATTTGTTAGAAATTGTATAACCTAAAAATCTAAAATTGTGAAAAAGACAGCATAAAGGGAAACTCCAAGAATCAATTTCAAATACACCAGATAAGTATGTGCTTTTAATAAATTTAGAACAGATCTCACCAATTACCCTCCCCAATTTTGTTAGCTCAAACTGTAGCTTTAACCCCTGTTTCTGTCATGGTGCAGGAAACCAATTTCAACCTTTTCTCTCGGTTTTACAGTCTCTGTTCTTTTGTATACTACACTGCTCAAAAAAATAAAGGGAACACTGAGTTAACACATTCTAGATCTGAATGAATGAACTAATCGTGTGAAATACTTTCGTCTTTACATAGCTGAATGTGCTGACAACAAAATCACACAAAAATTATCAATGGAAATAAAATTATCAACCCATGGAGGTCTGGATATGGAGTCACACTCAAAATCAAAGTGGAAAACCACACTACAGGCTGATCCAACTTTGATGTAATGTCCTTAAAACAAGTCAAAATGAGGCTCAGTAGTGTATGTGGCCTCCACGTGCCCATATGACCTCCCTACAATGCCTGGGCATGCTCCTTATGAGGTGGCGGATGGTCTCCTGAGGAATGTCCACACAGACCTGATCTAACGCATCCGCCAACTCCTGGACAGTCTGTGGTGCAACGTGGCGTTGGTGGATGGAGCGAGACATGATGTCACAGATGTGCTCAAAAGGATTCAGGTCTGGGGAACGGGCGGGCCAGTCCATAGAATCAATGCCTTCCTCTTGCAGGAACTGCTGACACACTCCAGCCACATGAGGTCTAGCATTTCTTGCATTAGGAGGAACCCAGGTCCAACCGCACCAGCATATGGTCTCACAAGGGGTCTGAGGATCTCATCTCGGTACCTAATGGCAGTCAGGCTACCTCTGGCATGCACATGGAGGGCTGTGCGGCCCCCTCAAAGAAATGCCACCCCACATCATTACTGACCCACCACCAAACCAGTCATTCTGGAGGATGTTGCAGGCAGTAGAACGTTCTCCACGGAGTCTCCAGACTCTGTCACGTCTGTCACATGTGCTCAGTGTGAACCTGCTTTCATCTGTGAAGAGCACAGGGTGCCAGTGGCGAATTTGCCAATCTTGGTATTCTCTGGCAAATCTCAAACGTCCTGCACGGTGTTGGGCTGTAAGCACAACCCCCACCTGTGGACGTCGGGCCCTCATACCACCTTCATGGAGTTTTTTTTCTGACCGATTGAGTGGACACATGCACATTTGTGGCCTGCTGGAGGTCATTTTGCAGGGCTCTGGAAGTGCTCCTCCTGCTCCTCCTTGCACAAAGCTGGAGGTAGCGGTCCTGCTGCTGGGTTGTTGCCCTCCTACGGCCTCCTCCAGGTCTCCTGATGGGATGGTAGCACCTCAATGCTCTGGACACTATGCTGACAGACACAACAAACCTTCTTGCCACAGCTCACATTGATGTGCCATCCTGGATGAGCTGCACTACTTGAGCCACTTGTGTGGGTTGTAGACTCCGTCTCATGCTACCACTAGAGTGAAAACACCGCCAGCATTAAAAAGTGATCAAGACATCAGCCAGGAAGCATAGGAACTGAGAAGTGGTCTGTGGTCACCACCTGCAGAACCTCTCCTTTATTGGGGGTGTCTTGCTAATTGCCTATAATTTCCACCTGTTGTCTGTTCCATTTGCACAACAGCATGTGAAATTGATTGTCAATCAGTGTTGCTTCCTGAGTGGACAGTGTGATTTCACAGAAGTCAGGGACGTCGCTTTTTCGGGTAATGGTCCTCAAAACAGGGATAACGGGAGAATGCTCCGCCCAGTAGCGTCTCAACCTGCTTCCGTCCTCGTGGTAAGTGACTCGATGTTGTGAGTAGCTGATAGTGACGTCATTATGGGGGCACGGGGAGTCCACAAAACTATCAACGCGTTTCAGAAACTTTCGTATTTCCTTCGTCGGGATCCTGTGGTATCCCGACGAAGGAAATTCGATAGTTTCCGAAATGCGTCGATAGTTTTGTGGACTCTCCGTGCCCCCATAGTGACGTCACTATCAGCTACTCACAACATCGAGTCACTTACCACGAGGACGGAAGCAGGTTGAGACGCTACCGGCCGGAGCGTTCTCCCGCTATCCCTGTTTTGAGGACCATTACCCCGAAAAAGCGACGTCCCTGACTAGCAACGGACATCAGGTACCTATTTCTATTAGAACGCCTTTATTTTACCTGAACCGAAGGAACTTCTCTCTTTTTTATTACAATTTGCAGCGCTGGAGTACCCTCCAAACGGGCCCACTGTGGAAGGACTTATAATCTTGTACTCCTAGAAAGTGCCGCAATCCAATTACATTCTCCAATAATATACCATATATTCTAATATAGAAGACCGCTGCTTAAGTTCAGTACCACACTACTCATTGCAAGGTAGGACACGGTTCCATTTAATTCATCTCACTATTGCTATTTTTCCTAGCGCGTACTCCTATTTCTTCTAATTTACAAATCTGTTTAACTTTCCGGAGCCAGTTGAGATATATATATAAAAAAAGGTTTTGCCTGGAATACCCCTTTAAGTGTTCCTTTTATTTTTTAGAGCAGTGTATGTTTCCGGGGGTGCCGGATGTTTGCTGGCGGTACACTCAGTCCTGTGACTTTTGCTCTAAGGTGCTGTAGCTACCTGACCTAATTATCAAGCTTTCTCTCTTGCCTTCTGTCATACTCCTCTCCATGCTTTTGGGTTCTCTTTGAAAGCTGAAAAAGGGTCTAGGGTCTAATGTCTAGCCAAGCGTTACTCTTTATCTGATAGTAATGTTGCCTCTTGGCACCCATCAACTTTCTTTCCTAACCGAAATATCTCAGTGTTGGTGTCCCGGCACGTGTTTGATTGGTCGCATTATCATTCTCCTGCTCCCTAGCATGCGCTGGTAGCTCTCTCCTGTTCCCTACCCCTTCTTTCTTTCTCTTTATCTTAATACTTTTATTTCCACTTGTTTCGTTGTTTTGTTGTTTTCTCTTTTTTGAGGATGTCTTTGCATCCTCCGAAACATCTGCACTGATATCATCTCCTATTGATGCCTTGTAGTTTAAGTAATCTTTAACTAGACATATATATATATCCGGGATTGTTATATATTTTATTTCTTATCCATGACTGTAATACTGTGCTTATCATTCTCCTGCCCTTTTTCATTTTCTGTATCCCTGTATATTTAAAAATAACAAAAACTAGAGATCACAGAGCCAAACATGTTCCCTCATACAGCCCTGTGTATGGAAAAATAAAAATGTTATAGGGATCAGAAGAGGATAATGTTATGCATACTCATTTTTCTTGCAAAAAGGTTTTTTTAAGTAGTAAAATAAATCAAAACATCAAAAAATTGGGCGTCTTTGTAATCGTATTGACCTACAGAATGGCACTAATGGTACTAAGAGGGTTGGGTTTTTATTACTGTAGAGTGTTGTTTTAGACGTGCATGAATCCATTCTTTTTACTACGGGAATTCACAGATCAGGAAAGTTCTAAACAGCTTTTTATTGCTGGAAATTTCGGACATTTCCAGAAAACTAGCGGAGGCATTAAGTTAATGAATGTGAACAAAAGGAGTTGGTTTCTGATTTTAGCATTGTAATGATAAAGTTGGGGCAACACAGTGGTCGTGTGATAGCAAATGCTAGTTGCGCAAAAATAAAATTATTTGTGTGACTTGGCTGTGACTTACTGTCACGTGACATTCATACAGTTGAGACTTGGCTATAAAAAAAAACATAGCCAAATTGCAAGCAGGTCACATGTCACACGCTACATCACTTACTAGCATTATGTGCCACGTTGCACAACCAAAGTTGCTGTGTAGACCAAGCCTACATGCCTTGCCCTTTTGAGTATACCCTTTAAATGATGTTGTCTGTTATAAAATAAAAAACTTATAAAAGAAAAAAATTAACTGTATCTTCTCTTACACTCCATTTCTGTGGGTCCCAAGCCAAGAACCATCCTGTAAAGTTTGGCGGCTCAAATCCCTGTTTGATGATGAGTATTGGGGTTTCTGGATCTCGGCCACTGGGGTGAGTTTTTAGGTAGTCCTCAGCAGTTACCACTGCTTCCTTCCTCTCAACATCATTTGCTTCTTCTCCGATCCAAAGGAATATCTTGATAAGGGAAAGAAATGCAAATCCGGTTTTAGGAGGAGATTTATCATTGCTTTTAGAGTATTTTTTGTCTGTTTAGGCGCAGTTCAGGCACAAGCAGCATATTTTGAGACTTTTATGCACCTTTTGATATAGACAGTTTCACTCTTTTTGTCTACCCGTAGAACTTTTTCTTTTTGACCATGCAGTGGTCACGTATTTATCATTTGTGACTTTAGTCAAAAGTTTTGTGCGCAAAGGTACATTTTTAGGTGCAAAGCTACAACACCTACCAGTAGGCGTGAGAATAATTTCTACCTTCCACAATTCAACCTTTAACCCCTTCCCGCAGAATCCCATCTATAGATGGCAAACTGCGCAGGTCCTTCGCGCATTCCGCCATCTATAGACAGCATTCTGTTAACCCGGCGATGCGTAGCAACGCACAGGTTAACTGGCAAAAGTCCCGCTGTTACCAGCGGGGGACAACTTCTGCCCAGCCCCCCAGGACTAGGGATCAACTGATATCGTTTTTTTTAGGGCCGATACCGATACAGATAATCTGTGACCTTTCAGGCCGATAGCCGATAACTTATACCGATATTCCATCTATTCGGCTATTTCCCCGATCAGCCCCCCCCCCCCCAGCCCCGCAGAAGCCACTGCAGATCAATTATTTAAAGCGGGCACTTTAAATCAATGAACTGCAGCGGCTTTTGTGGGGCCAGAGACCGCCGCCGCCGCCCGCTTCTCTCCCCCTGCCTGTCCTGGGGTCCTCCCTAGTCCAACCACCACCGCCGCCGCCGCTGCCCCATTGCCTCCCCCATCCCCGGTTTTATAATTACCTGTTCCCGGGGCTCGGGGTCCGCGCTACTTCTGGCTCCGGCGGCGTCCTGAGCTGTCACTGTGCGCACTGACGGTGACATCGCGTCGAGGACGTCACTTGTCATTGCGCTGCACAGCGCGCAGGACGCCGCAGGAGTGGTGGACATACTAAGCATGGGGATCCTGTTACACATCTGCTCTAGAAGAGAGGCTTGCATTCTAGAGGACCTGACATGTCCATGAATTATATGGGTGGCAAATGTATAGTCAAATGTTCTGGTTAGAAGCCAGAGCAGCAGTGACCAGCTAATCGTTGTATGTTTTTCTTTTTAAAATCGACTGCTGGTCTGGCATCTAACCAGAAGATACATTTGACTATACATTTGCCACCCATATAATTCATGGACATGTCAGGTCTTCTAGAATGCAAGCCTCTCTTCTAGAGCTGATGTGTAACAGGATCCCCTTGCTTAGTCTGTCCATCATTATGCTGCTGCTGGGAGTTGTAGATTTGCAACATCTGGAGGGCCACATTTTGGAGACCCCTGTGCAGTGGTCTCCAATCTGTGCTCTTCCAGATGTTGCAAAACTAGAACTCTCAGCATGCCCAGACAGTCCAGGCATGCTGGGAGTTGTAGATCTGTAACATCTGGCCCTGCAGATGTTGGCAAACTACAACTCCCAGCATGCCTAGGCAGTCTGGGCATGCTTGGAGTTGAAGTTTTGAAATATCTGGAGGGCCACAGTTTTGAGACCACTACACAGTGGTCCCCAATCTGTTCCCCTCCAGTTGTTGCAAAACTACAACTCCCAGCATGCCCTTGGGCTGTCTGGGCATGCTGGAAGTTGTAGTTTTGCAACAACTGGAGGCACACTGTCTGGGAAACATTATCTGTTTTCTAACTCAGTGTTTCCCAACCCGTGTGCCTCCAGCTGTTGCAAAACTATAACTCCCAGCATGCACTGACAGACCATGCATGCTGGGAGTTTTAGTTTTGCAACAGCTGGAGGCACACAGGTTGGTAAACACTGAGTTATGTAACAAACTCTGTGTTTTGCAACCAGTGTGCCTCCAGCTATTGCATAACTACAACCCCCAGCATGCACGGACAGCCAAAGGGCATGCTGAAAGTTATATTAGTGTGCCTCCAGCTGTTGCATAACTACAAGTCCCAGCATGCCCTTCTGTCACAGCATGCCGATAATTGTAGTTTTGCAACAGCTGGAGGTTTGCCCGGCTATGCGCTGACAAGTACATGCCAGTGCATGGCCAGTATTTGTCGGCGCTTTCGCATACCATCGCTCAACTCATGGCGTACCCCCCCTATGGGTATGTGTACCACGGGCTGAGAACCCAGGCCTCTGGTTGCTGGTCTGACTCTTTTTTAGAAAAGGTGTACGTTAGCGTTTTCACGTTAAACGAGAGCTGCACCTTATTCATCATTACGCTGCACATTATTGATGAATAAGGCGCACGCTAGTCAAAGTATAGACAAAAAAAGGTGGAAATTTGATCTAAAATAGACATTTCTTGATAAAAATCTCCCCCATTGTGACTAACATCTGTAGTGTTTCTCTCGTTATGCAAATAAATTAAAGATCAAGTTTATTTAAGGAAAAAATCTACACAAAATGTTCATGTTGTAATAGAAAATCATATATGTACCGTATATACTCGAGTATAAGCCGAGTTTTTCAGCACGATTTTTCGTGCTGAAAACACCCCCCTCGGCTTATACTCAAGTGAACTCTCCACCCGCAGTGGTCTTCAACCTGCGGACCTCCAGAGGTTTCAAAACTACAACTCCCAGCTTGCTGGGAGTTGTAGTTTTGAAACCTCCGGAGGTCTGCAGGTTGAAGACCACTGCGGCCTTCGACATCATCCAGCCCCCTCTCACCCCCTTTAGTTCTGTACAGTACTCACCTCCGCTCGGCGCTGGTCCGGTGCTGCAGGACTGTCCGGAGAGGAGGTGGTCCGGTGGGATAGTGGTTTCGGGCTGCTATCTTCACCGGGGAGGCCTCTTCTAAGCGCTTCGGGCCCGGCCCCAGAATAGTCACGTTGCCTTGACAACGACGCAGAGGTACGTTCATTGCCAACGTACTTCTGCGTCATTGTCAAGGCAACGCCTCTATTCCGGGCCGGAAGCGCGGAGAAGAGGCGCCCCCGGTGAAGATAGCAGCCCGGAACCACTATCCCACCGGACCACCTCCTCTCCGGACAGCCCTGCAGCACCGGACCAGCGCCAAGCGGAGGTGAGTACTGTACAGAACTAAAGGGGGGTGAGAGGGGGCTGGATGATGTCGAAGGCCGCAGTGGTCTTCAACCTGCAGACCTCCGGAGGTTTCAAAACTACAACTCCCAGCAAGCCTGGACAGCCGATGGCTGCCCGGGCTTGCTGGGAGTTGTAGTTTTGAAACCTCTGGAGGTCCGCAGGTTGAAGACCACTGAGGGCGGATGATGAGAAGAGGATGATGAAGGGGGGGTGTGGGATGATGACAAGAGGATGATGAAGGGGGGTGGGGATGATGACAAGGGGATGATGAAGGGGGGTGTGTGGGATGATTACAAGGGGATGATGAAGGGGGTGGGTGGGATGATTACAAGGGGATGATGAAGGGGTGTGGGGATGGTAAGGGGATGATGAAGCAGGGTGGGGATGATGACAAGGGGATGATGAAGGGGGGTGGGGATGATGACAAGGGGATGATGAAGGAGGGTGGGGATGATGACAAGGGGATGATGAAGGGGGGATGTGTGGGATGATGACAAGGGGATGATGACAGGTAATGATGATGAGGGTCTGGATGATGACAGGCGGTGATGATGATGAGGATGTTAATGACGGGTCTGGATGATGACAGGGGGGGATGATGTATTTCCCACCCTAGGCTTATACTCGAGTCAATAACTTTTCCTGGGATTTTGGGTTGAAATTAGGGGTCTCGGCTTATACTCGGGTCGGCTTATACTCGAGTATATACGATATATTATATTTAGCTTTGGTTAAAGGGGTTGTCTACTGGTGATAATCCATTTTAAAAAGAAAAAGATACAACGATTAGCTGGTCACTGCTACTCTGGCTTCTAACCAGAAGATGCATTTGACTATACATTTGCCACCCATATAATTCATGGACATGTCAGGTCCTCTAGAATGCAAGCCTCTCTTCTAGAGCTGATGTGTAACAGGATCCCCTTGCTTAGTATGTCCACCATCCCTATTCTTCCAAAGCAGGGGCGTACCTAGAGCATTTGGCACCCCCCTTAATTACACCCCCCCTCCCTTCCCCCCCACCTCTAATTACATAATAATGCCCTCTGTCCTGTGCCCCTCGCATATAATGCACCCTGTGCTGTGCCTCTCACATATTATATGGGAGGGGCACAGGACAGAGTGCATTATAAGTCAGGGACACATGTCGGGGGGCATTATATGTGCATTATATGGGCACATGACAGGGGCTGTCATGTGCCCCCACATATAATGCCCCCCTGTCATGTGTCCCTGACTTATAATGCCCTCTGTCCTGTGCCCCTCCCATATAACCATGCTATAGTACGGGAGGGTGAACAATCTCGGGGGGGGGGGCAATTTCCCTGTTGCCCCCCCGCTGGATCTGCCACTGCATGGCACCCCCCTTGTGAGTGGCACCCCCCTTGTTACGCCACTGTTCCAAAGCTACCAATAATAACTGTCCTGGTGTTACGACATATCTGTTTCCATTCTACCTGATCCCATGTGTCCAATAGCATGACATCAGTTGGGTCTAGGTCATCTTGGTTGAAGTCCATGACTTCGGTAACAATGAAGCGGCCAGTACTGTTAGAACATTCAAACAAGCGAGGATGGACATCTGTTACCATTTGCTGAAGCCTGAAGGGAACATCAGATCAAGATTATATGATATTTCAAGGCCAACATCAGTCATGGAATTTTTTCACAGAGGCACTATTATTTGACACAGTTTTAGTATTAGGGTCTTTGTTCCTAGTACTACCCCACAACAGAGGAAAGTCTCTTTGTTCCATGGTAAAGGCCACAATTAAACCATTCTAGTAGAAGCCCCTTGGTGGGGCATGCGCCAGATCATGCCAAAATGCGTATTCCAAGCCGACTTTCAATTCTTGATAATAGCAAATGCATAGGAGGCAATTTTTATTGATACATTATATTGACTGTGTACTAGCCACTGATAAGGCAAGATCAAAAAAAGGAAAGGCATGGACTGACTGCATTGAAGGGGTACTCCTCTGGAAAATATTTTTTATTAAATCAACTGGTGCCAGAAAATTAAACAGATTTGTAAATTACTTCTATTTAAAAATCGTAATCCTTCCAGTACTTATCAGCTTCTATATGCTTCACAGAAAGTTCTTTTCTTTTTGAATTTCCTTTCTGTATGATCACAGTGCTCTCTGCTGACACCATTTTAGGAACTGTCCAGAGCAGGAGCAAATCCCCATATCAAACCTCTCCTGCTCTGTACAGTTCCTAAAATGTATCTTGCTGACACTAGGCATCCAAAAAAGAAGTCGGCTCCTCCCAGCAGGGTATACCCCACCTACTGCCTCATAGACACTCAGTTTTAGTCCCAAAGCAATAGGAGGAACCAAGAGGGCACCCTGTCAAAACAACGAACCAACAGACTGACAGGTGACCAACTCTCAGATCACAACTAACTACACAGGGTGGGAGCTGTGTCCCCCAATGGAGCTTCTGAGAAAAAGATTTTACGGCAAGTGTAAAAAATCTCCTTTTCTCATACAGCTCCGTTGGGGGGACACAGGAACCGTGGGACATACTAAAGCAGTCCCCGGGGGTGGAAAAACCATGTAACCCAGAATCAAGCGGACGGCAGAGCCACCGCTACCTGCAAAACCTTACGCCCTAAAGAGGCATTGGCGGATGCAGAAGTGTGCACTTGGCAAAACTTGGTGACCGTGTGCACCGAAGACCAACTAGCCGCCTTACACACCTGTAGGGCCGAAGCCCTGTTAAAGACCGCCCAAGAGGCCCCCACAGAGCGAGTGGAGTGAGCCGTAACCCGGAAGGGAAGATCCTTCCCCTTGGAACGGTATGCTTCAGAAATGGCGGACCAGATCCATATGGAGATGGTGGCCTTGGAAGCCGGCAAACCTTTGCGTCGGCCCTCCGGAAGGACAAACAGCGACTCCGACCGTCGGAAAGAAGAGGTGGCCTTAAGGTAGACTCGTAAGGCTCGTACCACATCCAGATTGGGGAGAAAACGCTCCTTAGGATGAGATGGAGCAGGGCAGAAGGAAGGAAGAACGATGTCCTCGTTCAGATCAAAAGACGAAACCACCTTCGGTTGAAAGGAAGGAACCGGCCGAAGTACTGCCTTGTCTTGATGAAGAATCAGGAAGGGAGGTTGACAAGAAAGAGCTGTCAACTCCGACACCCGACGGATCGAGGTCACAGCTACCAAAAAGGCAACCTTCCAGGAAAGGAAACGGAGAGAAATATCGCGGATAGGCTCGAAAGCAACGGATTGCAAGGCACTCAGGACCAAATTTAAGTCCCAAGGGGGAGTAGGAGACCTGTATGGAGGAATCTCGTGAGCCGGGGAAAGAGAGCGGGCCTCACACCACCGAAAATAAGCCCGCCAAGTCCTATGGTAGATCCTAGCCGAGGACGGTTTACACGCCCTGAGCATAGTGCGAATAACCCCAGATGAGAAACCACGAGCCTTCAATACCGCGGTTTCAACCGCCACGCCGTCAAACGCAGCGGCTGTGAATTAGGGTGGCAAAGAGGACCCTGAGACAGAAGATCGAGGCAATCTGGCAGTCGGAAGGGAACGTCCGCCACAGTCGAACCACATTGGCGTACCAAGATCGACGGGGCCAATCAGGAGCCATTAGGATGGCTAGTACACCTTCCGCCTTGAGTTTCCTGAGCAGTCGGGGAAGGAGGGAAATTGGCGGAAACAGGCACGGGAGAGTTAACCGAGACCAGGGAATGACGAGAGCGTCCGCTGCCAGCGCCAGAAGATCTCTGGACTTTGCCACGAAGCTTGGAACCTGCCGGTTTAAGCAGGACGCAAAGAGGTCCACGTCCGGAATCCCCCAACGACGGCAAATGGACTCGAACACCTCCGGGTGAAGGGACCCCTCCCCGGGATTGGGAGAGGAGCGACTTAGAAAGTCCGCCTCCCAATTTTTCACCCCCGGAATGTGGATTGCTGATATGGAGGGAACCATGCCTTTCCACCCAGGTCAAAATCTTGGACACCTCGGTCATGGCGGCACTGCTGCAAGTGCCCCCTTGGCGGTTGAGATACGCCACGGCCGTGGCGTTGTCCGACTGAATGCGAACCGGGCGACCCTGAAGAAGAGACTCCCAGTGTTTGGAGACAAAGGAATATCCCCCGGATCTCCAGGACATTGATAGGAAGCCTGGCTTCGTCCGGTCCAGGAGAACACCCCCCCAACCGAGGAGGCTCGCATGCGTCCGCTCAGAAGGAGGGGAGAGTGTAGCCACCAAAGAAGAGACTGGCAAGCTGAGGTGGGCAGACGAATCCGATGATCCAAGGACAGGGGGGATCCGTCCCACAGAGACAGAATAGCCCACTGAAGCAGACGGCAACGGAACTGTGCAAACGGAACCGCCGTTATTGCCGCCACCATTCTGCCCAGCACTGCCATACAAGCACGAAAGGACACTGGATGCGGGCGTCTCAAGTGACGAACGCCTGACAGCAGAGCACTCCGCTTGTCGGGAGGGAGGAAGATTCGGGCACTCCCGGTATCGAACCGGAGGCCCAGAAAGACCAGAGACCGGGAGGGAGAAAGGTTGGATTTCTCCTCGTTGATCAGCCACCCGAGGCTGGTTAGGGTCAGCAGGGTGATGCGGAGACTCTCCTCGTTCTGGATCCGGGACAGGGCCTTGATAAGCAGGTCGTCCAGGTAAGGAAGAACAGACACCCCCCTGGACCTGAGAATGGCCATGACAGCCGCCAGGACCTTGGTAAAAACCCGGGGGGCTGTAGCCAGGCCGAAGGGCAGAGCCACAAATTGAAAGTTACCCTGCGGAACGGCAAAGCAGAGGAAACGATGAGGAGGAAAAATTGGAATGTGTAGATATGCATCCCGAATGTCCACTGAAGACAGGAATTCGCCTTGATCCATGGATGCCACGATCGACCGTAGAGACTCCATACGGAAGTGGCGAAGGCGAAGATGCCGGTTGAGGAGTTTCCGGTCCAAAATCGGACGGACTGAATCCTCCTTTTTGGGCACAACGAAGAGGTTTGAATAGAAACCCCTGAAACGGTCCTGAGGTGGAACGGGCACAATAACACCCTGTTACAGCAGAGTGCAAATGGCAGAATGAAAACCTGCGGCCAGAGTAGGTGAACAAGGAGGCCGGGATCGAAAAAAACGATCCCGGGGAAAAGAAGCGAACTCGATTCGGTAACCGTCGGAGATGACGTCCTGAACCCAAGAGTCCCGAAAAAGAAGTAAGCGACCACCCACCCGAGACGGAGTCCCAGGTGGGGGCGCCCCTTCAGGTCGAGGTAGGCTTGCACCCGGGTTCCTGATTTAGTGGGAAATCGGTTGGAACGATTATCCTGCTTCCAGGAGGAGCGAAGTTTGAAGGACGGGCCCTGCCTACCTTGCGAGGGGCTCAATTTTTCCTGGCGCCCCTGACCCAGGGGGCGAAAGGACCGAAAGGAGGTTGACTTACAAAAACCCCCACGAGCCGCAGTGCAGCGAGCCTTGTTCTGGGGAAGCAAAGAACTTTTACCTCCCGTAGCCTCAGAGATGATGTCGTCTAGCCGTTTCCCAAAAAGGCGACCGCCAGTAAAGGCCATTGCCGTCAGAGATTTCTTGGAAGCCGAATCGGCATTGACCCACATGGAGTGACGAATGGTGACTAGGTTGCCAGACGCGACAGCCGCACAGTGAGCAGACTCCAACGAAACCTGGCATAAATATTCGCCTGCGCCTGACGAGCAATCTCAGCCAGATCAGCCAGACAACAGACCTTGACGAAGCTGAGAAGCCCACACCGCTAAGGCCTTCGCAACCCAGGTGGAAGAGAAGGCCGGAAGCAGGGAGAATCCCACCGCTTCAAATGCGTATTTGGCCAAATTCTCGACCCGCTTGTCCGCAGGATCCTTAAAGGAAGCGGCATCCGCCAACGGTAGAGTGGTGGATTTGGATAAACGGGAGACTGGGGGGTCCACAGATGGAGGAACAGTCCATTTAGAAATAAGGTCCTGAGGGAATGGACACAAGGTCTAAAAGACCTTTTAGTGCCTTGGAAGCGCTTCTCTGGAAGCTTCAAGGCGGTCTCCAGAAGCACATCAAACTCCTTATGAGTATGGAAAAACTTTGGAGAACGAGAAGTACGGGCAAAGGAAACCTCAGGAGCAGGGTCCGAGGGTCCAGGGTCCTGTAGATGGAAAGTGTCCCTGACTGCAGACAGCAGGCCATCCACCAAGTCAGACATGGAGGACAGCTCTTCAAAATCCGAATGAGGTTCTGAGTCCACCAATTCACCCGGAGATCGGGAACGGTTAGTGGAGGCTCCTGATCTGGGAGACTGAGATCTAGAATGGCGGTTTGGAGAACGCCGCCTAGGAGCGGGGGATCTGGAGCGCGAGCGGCGCCTGTTTTCAGGAGAGGAGTCAGGATAAAAAAAAACATGGGCGCCTGTGGGAGCGTCGACGGTCCGAAGACGCCGAACTAGCTTCCCGAGGGGGACGTAGGGAAGACTGCCTTAAGGCTGTAGCCACCTCCTTGGAAACCTGCGTCAGGTCTGAGATAGTCTGGGAGAGGGAAGACACCCAAACCAGTGCCGGCTCAGGGGCCACAGACCCCGAAGGAGCATCTTGGGCCGGGGTAGTAAGGCGTGAGGAAGAGCAGGCAGAACAAGTGGGTACAGCCGAACCCCCCGAAAATTTAACCCTACACCCTGTACAAGCATAGTAAATGACCAAAGCAGGGGCCGCCTGTCTGAGGGAAGGTTCAATGCTGGGGGTAGACATTGCCAAGCACAGCCAAATAGTGACAGAAGAATTGGAATTAGCTCACCCAGGTTCCTGGCTGACGTCCCCACACCTTCTGAACACTGGACAGCCGGCTGGAAACAGGGATGGAAGACCCACAGGAGCAGCGTGCAACAGCGTCTGAAGAACGGCACTGGAACAGGGGAGCTACTCGGGCTCCTGGAGTCACGTGAGCTGAGGGGAGGAGTACTGTGCGCGTGCTAGCACGGGAGAGGCTGAGGCAGCCTGGGAAACCCGCGCTGCCACCTGATAGGCTGAACCAGCCTTCCCTGTGCCGGCGCTGAATTGATTGGGCGCTCAGAGAGCGCGAAGTGGGTGGAGCTACACTCGTCCGGGACCAGGCCACGGCCTAAAGTAGCGGCCTGGCTCCCGACCGAAACCACCCTAAAACTGTGAAGGATATAGACGAGACTGCGCGTGGGGCGTAGCTACACTCGGCCGGGACCAGGCTAAGCTGCGGTGAAAAAAGCGCTTGGCTCCCGGCCGAAACACCGCCCCAACAGAGAAGCTTGCAGCCGTTTCCCCGGTGGAGACGGCTGCCTGAAAAACACAAGGCAGAGGCTGCCCATGGCGGAACTATCCCTCGGCCGGGACCAGGCCGAAGCCGGGGGCTAAATTAGCGGCCTGGCCCCGGCCGAACACGCCGCCCGATTTTAGAAGCCGGCAGCCGTCTCCACTGCAGGGACGACTGCCGGAGCCAGACCATACTGCTCAGACGTCGTCCGGAGGGCCGGCAGCTGCCCCACCATGTGTGGAGGCTGTAGCCCACAGTAAAAGGCTCGCAGCCAGTGCCCCCAAGTTACAGGTCCCCCAATGCCCTTACCCCTAACAAGTTAATAAAGCCGTCCCCCTGTAACCCTTGATGGAGCCCTAAATGGGGGGGGGGGGGTTAACTCACCTGATTATTGAGGTATACTTGCCTTCAAAGAAGTTCTGTCCCCAGAAGTCTTCACCAGACTAAGCCTGCTGCATCATGCCAGGCTTCTTTAAGCGGGGCGAGCAGAGGCAATAGGCGACCCGGACCTGGTGCTGGCCGGTGGCGAGGAAGGGTTAACGGACCATACTCTATGGAACCGTGCCCTTCAGTCGCATGCGGGGAAACAGGCAGCGCCTTGCTCCTGTCGCCCCTACCTAGAAAATTAAAAAAAGAAGAAAAATTCTAAACACTATCACTAAAAAATAATAAAAGGCCAGGCCTGGAGCAATCCAGGCCCGTGTTGCCTCCTATGAAACTAAGCTAAAACGGAGTGTCTCTGAGGCAGTAGGTGGGTTATACCCTGCTGGGAGGGGCCGACTTCTTTTTTTTGTATGCCTAGTATCAGCCTCCTAGTGGCAGCAAGATATACCCACGGTTCATGTGTCCCCCAATGGAGCTGTATGAGCAATAGAAGTAATTTACAAATCTGTTTAACTTTCTGGTACCAGTTGATTAAAATAAATGTTTTCCAGAGGAGTAACCCTTTAAAGCTGCTTTTTCCCTATTATGCAATACATGTTACCAGACCAAATTAATTGAAAAACTGAATTTATTTATTTTTTAGCATGTGCAAAATGTTTGTCTATCACTATTTTAATATACCTCTTGTCATTAGCATACGGTGCCTTCCCTCCTAAAAGCTCCCAAAACTGCATAGTCTCCTGTCCTTCTGCCAATGTCTCTTCGCTGCCATCAGCCAAGATGGCTGCCAACTGCTTAGCCATTTCTCGTTCATCTCCACTTGAGCCCTGTTAGACAAAATGGAATGATTTTCAATACTAAATGGTACCTCTCATCAAAAAAACATTTGATATATTATAGATTAATGTATGCAGAATAACTTTACAATTGCATGTTATTAAAAAATATGCTTCTTTCTATTTAATTTTCCACTTTGAAGAAATGACCACTAGGGGTCTCCCTACCAGTCCTGGCAGCAAGCATTTCAGACACATGCTGGAGTCCTAAACACTACGAGCTGCCAGTCTGCTTTGTTCACAAAGGAGAACACTCAGAGCTGCCAGCCTGCTTTGTTGACAGCCTGTTTGGCTGTCAACAAAGCAGGCTGGCAGCTCTGAGTGTTTAGGACTCCATCATGAGTCAGAAATGCTTGCTGACAGGACTGATCGGGAAAAATACAATAGAAAGAAGCATATTTTTCATTAACATGCTATTGGAAAGTTATTCTACATTCATTAATCTAAAATATATCAAAAGTTTATTTGATGAGAGGTACCGTTTAAATACTAGGCAGATACATGAATTTGTCTGTATACGTACTACTGGATTACCTTCCAAATAATATGCAGTGGCCCATATTTATCAATCAGCGTGAAACCCTAATTGTCTGCTTTTTCTCATAGGAACCAATCACAGTTCAACTTTCACTATACAAGAGCTTGTTAAGATTCAAAAGCTGAGCTGTGATTGGTTGCTGTGGGAAAAACCAGACAATTAGGGTTTCAAATTGATTGATAAAGCTCCCCCAGTATGTCCATTATTTAGCAGGTACAGACCGGAAACATGAGAGAGAAGAAAAACTAAGCTTGAAACATATACCCCCTGAGGTATAATTATAGATAAATTGAGGATTCTTTTCACTATATACTAGAACGCTCGAATATAACAGAACGCTAGTAAGAAGAAACATATTACTATATAAGTGAATATTCCCAATGACATTCCATATGACCAGATATTAGTATATATCTCTGCCAGTGCAAACTTAAAATTATCTCTAAAGAAGTTATCAGGATTGTTGTATTATGCTCACCTTCCCATACCACAAGAAATACTCTGCCTGTGTATTGAGTAGAAACACATCATTGGAGTTCAAGGAAGAAGCATATGCAGGAACTTCCACAGCTTTGGTGTTGGAAGGTTCTGTCCCATGAATCTGGAACAGTCTGACAGGTGGCTCAGGCTCCTCATTTCCCTTTCGAGAAGTACCTCCCTGCATAACCAAGGAAAGCACAACTAGTAAAAAAAAATCGGATGCAACCCAGTAAACTGAAGAGCACAACCAGTAGAAAAATTCTAATGGAACCCACTAAACTGGAAATCACAACTAGAGATGAGCGAATTTACAGTAAATTCGATTCGTCACAAACTTATCGGCTCGGCAGTTGCTAACTTTTCCTGCATAAATTAGTTCAGCTTTCAGGTGCTCCCGTGGGCTGGAAAAGGTGCATACAGTCCTAGGAGGCTCTTTCCTAGGAATGTAATCACCTTTTCCAGTCCACCGGAGCACCTGAAGGCTGAACTAATTTACGCAGGATAAGTCATCAACTGCCGAGCCGAGAAGTTCGTGACGAATTGAATTTACTGTAAGTTCGCTCATCTCTAATCACAACCAGTAAATAAATTATGATAGAACCCACTATACTGAAACACACAACCAGTAACGACATTACAATAGAAGCCACTATACTGGAAACTCCAACCAGTAAAAAAAAATTCTATTGGAACCCACTAAATTGGAAAGCACAACCAGGAAGAAAATTCTGATGGAACCCACAAGTAAGATAACATAATACTCACTGTTGCACCAATCCTCTGTAGTTCCACTTCGAGATATATGACTAAACTGACTATTGGGTCTTACCATTCTACTCCTCAGTGGGATCTGTTGCTACATAGTCTAAGGGTCTATTCACATGCCAAAATTTCTGCTTGCGGAATTCCACTTCAAATGAAAGCCCATAGACTTCTATGGGATTCCATAGTCTATGGGCTTTCATTTTAGGCGGAATTCCGCAGGCGGAAATTCTGCAGTGGGAATAGACCCAAACACTTCCTAATCAGTAGATTATGTAGAGTTTGCAGGGACATGGGACATACTCTATGTTGTTAATGTATTCATAAATTTTCAGGTGGAATACCAAAGAAACTGAACAAAGAGATAAAAATATTGTGTGTGTTTTTTTTTTTTTGTTTTTGTTTTTTTACTGGGAATGCTAGTATTTATTAAAATATACCCAGAAGTCCTTGCTTCAGTAATTCAGTAATTTAAAAAAAATAATCTACAATTGATTCCTTCAGTCAACAACATTAGAGATGGGGCTTGTGTCATGAAGCAGAAGAAGATTTCTGGAATTGGAAAAAATTGGCACCCTACACAAGTCAAATAAATGCTGGCAAGTTTACCTCAAAAATGACAAGCTTTCCTTTGAATATGGCCATGAAGTGTCGAGGTTCTTTTCCCATGCAAACTCGTACTTGCACAGGTTCACCATTAAAATCCTGATCAAGCTGAACAGCCAAGTAAGCGGATGCGGCCAGCTCGTCCTGTGATGCATGGCGACCCTGCCGTGAAGGTGTCAGTATCAGGTAAGTAGGGTAAAGCCAAGTAAGGTCATGTCAATTCATCACTGCTCAATATTTCCGCAGAATGTCTGCTGACTTCTAGTATATGTGTCTGTATCATACTTACTTGCCATATGTAGAGAACATAATGTGGCTTCTTGTTTATATGGTACGTATAGAGCACCAGGTAACAGTCACCACCGTAGAAAAACCCATACCACTTGGGCTCCACTGGTACTAACTCCAAATTCTCAATCCTCCAAACCTGAGAAAACATCCATATTACTGGTATTAATATTTATTTTTACACATTAGAAAACACAAATCTGTTGTGATGTCCCAGTATGGGATATAGTCCCGTACAGTACTTAGGCCCTGTCAGGTTGAGTCCCTCTGTGTCCTAGGGGCCCTCCTGCAGTGTCCATATATAATATATATAGTAATATATATTATGTATAGTGTTATGTATAAAGGACCTTTTAAGGACCTTTCAGTTAGTCACATGATAATCTGTTCCCATGATGTGTTTGTTACCCAGAGAGCACCAGCTAACCAGGTGACCTGCAGCTTGACCTATGGGCTTCTGGCTCAGCCAGCCTGTATAAGAGGGGGAGCCATTACAATCTCTCTCTTCCTACTGAGGCACAGTAAAGTCCAGATGTCTCAGAGCTAGTGTCCAGCACATCTGGAGGCCTCAAGCCAGTAAGTCTTGCGTGGCTGTCCTAAAGTCTGTCAAAGTCACTACAAGTCCCAGCAAGCTGCGAGATTCTTCTGTGTTACTAGCCACCTCTCTGGGATCCTGGCCTAGCTGTAAAGACTGTTACCCTCTGTTTACCTCAGTAAAGCTACAGTTTACCCTAACCTGGTCTTGGACTATTATTGCTCTGCCTAACTTGGGGATAGCGGTGCTACCGTTCTGGTGGTTACCAGTTAGAACCACACCCTGGCGTCACAAACATTTTGGGGGTTATTAGCACCTTGCCCCTGGGCTTCAACATCTGCCTCATATCTCACCTTCACACCCCGTGGCCCACCACACTGACATTCTTGGTTTTTATGAATTAAATAGTACTGGGCTAATGCTGATGAGTCCTATACCATACATATGGCATCCAATAAAGCCTGTCAAAATGTACTCTAGAGGTACAAATATACTGTACCTCCATGTAGAAAATATACTGTACCTCCATGGAAGTCCTAGGCCTCTTACAAAACAGAACCATAATACTGCCATATGCATAAGTCTTTACCCCCCTTTAGGCATAACTGCTCAAGAAGGCTTCAGAGATCAAATGCCAGGGTGGCAGGTTTGCAGAAGTTGTCTTGGCTCCTGTACATGTTCACATATTTTACACATTTTTACCTGTCATACACATGCACAGCAGGTTAATTAAAATCCTACTGGCTGTAGAATGGCCACATCTGTGTCTTCTCCCCCTGAGCCCCAAATAAATGATATGCCAGCAAGGAGCTGGCATAGACTTCAGCTACATGTTATGCCTGTTTATAGGCATATTTTTTAGTAAATCTGGCAGGTAGAGGAGGCAACGCCCCTTTCCACTAATGCCCGCCCACTTGATGAGTGAGGTGTAAAGTTATATAAAGTCACAAATATTTTAGCAAAAAGGGGCTTGGACAGATGTGTGTCTAGTTATAGAATACAGATGAAAAACTGTCATGAAAGGATCCCATCTATCTAGGTTGTAGAGAAAAGTCAAGGTCAACTGGACATCACTAATCCACATGTCTTTATAAGTAAATTGTAAGAAAATGTCTTCATTTCTGGGGTTCATTTCATTAAAACAGTGATTAAATTTCCCAGCTTAAAGGTGTAAATCCCCCTACCACCCTCCATAGCTGAGAATGGCATTCCAGTAAAACATAATTAACCCCTTAAGTACATAGCGTTTTTCCGTTTTTGCACTTTCGTTTTTTTCCCCTCACCTTTTAAAAATCATATCCCTTTTTTGCACCTAAAAATCCATATGTGGATTATTTTTTGCACCACCAATTCTACTTTGTAATAACATCAGTCATTTTACCAAAACATCTACTGCCAACCCCCCCCCCCAAAAAATCATTGTGCGACAAAATTGAAGAAAAAATGGCATTTTGTCATTTTTGGGGGCTTCCGTTTCTACACAGTAAAATTTTCGGTAAAAATTACACCTTATCTTTATTCTGAAGTTCCATACAATTAAAATGATACCCTACTTATATAGGTTTGATTTTGTTTTACTTCTGGAAAAAATCATAACTCATTATTTATGCCATGATCTGAAGTTTTCATCAGTACCATTTTTGTTTTATTCAGACTTTTTGACCGCTTTTTATTCATTTTTTTAAAGGTATAAAAAGTTACCAAAAATACGCTATTTTGGTCTTTGGAATTTTTTTGCACATACGCCATTGACCGTGCGGTTAAATTAACTATATATTTTTTATAGTTCGGACACTTATGCACACGGCAATACCACATATGTTTATTTTTATTGAAACAGGTTTTTTGTTTTTTATCGGAAAAGGGGGGGGGGGGGGTGATTCAGACTTTTATTATGGAAGGTGTTAAATCATCTTTATTAACTTTTTTTTCCCCCTTTTTTTTGCAATGTTATAGCCCCCATAGGGGACTATAACATGCAGTACATTGATTCAATACACTGATCAATGCCATTGCATTGCATTGAACAGTGTTATCGGCGGTTGATTGCTCAAGCCTGGATTTGAGGCTTGGAGATTAAATGTAGAAATTCAGCATAGAACCGTGAGGGGCAAAAGTGAGGACAACACAATATTAAAGTGTAATATTATGGGGATGCACAGCTATAAAGAGATAGAATTCTGAAATGGTATATCAAATAAATAAAAATAGTGGCACTGTAATGTCCATTTATCTGTATTTTGTATTTTCTGCTTTGGGTCCTGTGTTAGACTTTAGGTTTGTGTCTGAACAGGTTCTGTGTTAATTCTCCCTGGAATGGGAAAGGTAACTTTCACACTTGGAGGAAATACACTGCTCAAAAAAATAAAGGGAACACTAAGATAACACATCCTAGATCTGAATGAATGAACTAATCGTATGAAATACTTTCATCTTTATATAGTTGAATGTGCTGACAACAAAATCATGGATATGGTCTGGATATGGAGTCACACTCGAAATCAAAGTGGAAAACCACACTACAGGCTGATTCAACTTTGATGTAATGTCCTTAAAACAAGTCAAAATGAGGCTCAGTAGTGTGTGTGGCCTCCACGTGCCCGTATGACCTCCCTACAATGCCTGGGCATGCTCCTGATGAGGTGGCGGATGGTCTCCTGAGGGATGTCCTCCCAGAAATGGACAAAAGCATCCGCCAACTCCTGGACAGTCTGTGGTACAATGTGGTGTTGTTGGATGGAGCGAGACATGATGTCCCAGATGTGCTCAATCGGATTCAGGTCTGGGGAACAGGCGGGCCAGTCCATAGCATCAATGCTTTCAAGAGGAACTGCTGACACACTCCAGCCACATGAGGTCTAGAATTGTCTTGCATTAGGAGGAACCCAGGGCCAACCGCACCAGAATATGGTCTCACATGGGGTATGAGGATCTCATATCGGTACCTAATGGTAGTCAGGCTACCTCTGGCAAGCACATGGAGGGCTGTGCAGCCCCCCAAAGAAATGCCACCCCACACCATTACTGACCCACCGCCAAACCGGTCATGCTGGAGGATGTTGCAGGCAGCAGAACGTTCTCCACGGCATCTCCAGACTCTGTCACGTCTGTCACATCTGTCACATGTGCTCAGTGTGAACCTGCTTTCATCTGTGAAGAGCACAGGGTGCCAGTGTTGAATTTGCCAATCTTGGTGTTCTCTGGCAAATGACAAACGTCTTGCACGGTGTTGGGCTGTAAGCACAACCCCACCTGTGGACGTCGGGCCCTCATACCACCCTCATGTAGTCTGTTTCTGACTGTTTGAGTGGACTTATGCACATTTGTGGCCTGCTGGAGGTAATTTTGCAGGGCTCTTGCAGTGCTCCTGCTCCTCCTTGCACAAAGGCAGAGGTAGCGGTCCTGCTGCTGGGTTGTTGCCCTCCTATGGCCTTCTCCACGTGATCTACTGGTCTGTCTCCTGGTAGTGCCTCCATGCTCTGGAAACTTCGCTGACAGACACAGCAAACCTTCTTGCCACAGCTCGCATTGATGTGCCATCCTGGATGAGCTGCACTACCTGAGCCACTTGTGTGGGTTGTAGACTCTGTCTCATGCTACCACTAGAATGAAAGCACTGCCAGCTTTCAAAAGTGACCAAAACATCAGCCAGGAAGCATAGGAACTGAGAAGTGGTCTGTGGTAACAACCTGCAGAACCACTCCTGTATTGGAGCTAATTGCCTATAATTTCCACCTGTTGTCTGTTCCATTTGCACAACAGAATGTGAAATTGATTGTCAATCAGTGTTGCTTCCTGAGTGGACAGTGTGATTTCACAGAAGTGTGATTGACTTGAGTTACATTGTTGTTCCCTTTATTTTTTTGAGCAGTGTATAAGGTCTCTTCAGGTGCTGTTCTTTGCTGGTGATTAGACCTGTTACTCTGACCATGTTTGCATTATGTTCACTATGTCTGTCTGAGCATTTACCCTGAGTTTTAAACTTGGTCCTGTTAGATATATAGATTTTGGCTTGCCTTGTTGGAGTACTTTGTCGGTTTGTAGTATTTTTATATGTTTGTTCTGCATTTGCTTTGTGTTTCCTTAGTCCGTATTCACACTGTGCAGTTTGTCAGTCCTGTTTTGACCTTGTTTATTCCTGGATCTCCTAGGATAGAATTCCTGAGCCTTAACGTATCTGTCTATCTAGGAGTGAGTTAGTATTGTGCCTGTACTCGTGTTTGCTTTAGGATTTTTGTTTCCTCTTAGGCTAGTATTAGGATCACTCGGTTGAGAGTGCCGGCTAGTTAGGAGCCTATTTGGCTTTGGTATTGATGTCCCTCCATGATTGGAGTGGGGTATCTAGTATGTTCCTTGTTCTGAGTCCAGTGTGAACAGTGATCTTGATTTCCTGACCTGTTAGTATGTAATATCCTGCCTTGTTTGTATTAATATATCTGTTTGTTGGTTGTTGGGAGGCTGGCTGGAAAGTAGAAGGGAACAGCCATTTTGCGGTTTCCCACTTCCTCTAGCCTTGCTTTTTACTTTCCATTCTGCGTCCCACTGGTCACCGCCTTCCTGCTTCTGATCAAGTTTTAATGGATTTCTATTAAAGATGTAAGTGCTGCTAAGTTCTTTTTTTTCAATATACCATTGATGTAAGGTAAGCCAACTTACTGATGGTCTAAACTGCACCAGATACAGTATATATCAGCCTTATCCACTGTGATAAATCTGGTGCATTTGAAAACAAAGTTTACACTGTCTAAGTATTAAATAGCTTTAGTAAACTCCCACCAATGTATGTTATTGGGCCTCCTACCTATGACAGTATAGCCCTGATGTTCTAATAATAATGTATTGCAACTATTGGTCGTGTTCTGTAACTCCTAGTTTTTTTTTAATGGTATTTATAACTTAGTAATAAATAATGATATTTAGCATTTTTCTGGTGCAAAGTGTAGGTTCAGTTTCCATTTGTTTTTCTCTGGACTTGCACTCCCAAGATGCAGTTTTTGTGGATTTTTTTCCCAAAAATAGTGTGTTTTAATATTGACATTTTTTACTTTGTTGTTTTTTTTCTGTGATTTTTATATATTGACCAGTCATGTGATTCTTTCATCATGTGACTTAAAGGGGTACTCCGCTGAAAACATCTTATCCCTTATCCAATCGTCTGCGGCACTCGCCCCCTCCATTCACCATGTATTAGCCGTCACGCCCCCTCCCATAGACATAAATGGAGGGGGTGTGGCGTGACATCCCAATGTTCTGGACGATGCCACTGCCGGCCCGGAGATCACGGTGGTCCCCAGCTGTTGTTCCCAATGGTGTACCCCTTTAAGGATTTCTTTCAAATAAATGGGGTAAGAAAAAAAAACCAAGAAAAAACAACAATGTTTAACCAACATGGTGTTTTTATGTTTTTTTTTTTTCATCCATAGTCTTCTATGGGAGAGAAATGCCAACATTCAAAAGAATACCATAGTCTCAACGTACTGCGATTTTGGAATTCTACCACTGAGCCCAAAAACTGCAGAAAACCGCCAAAGATGGGTGAAAAACCCCAAAGGAAAATTGCCAAGTAGGTTTGGCGTTTCATAAATCCCTATTGACTTTAAGGTAACATCTGGCTGCAGTGTTTTTTCAAGAAAAAGTGTTGAGTGTTTTTGCAATAAAAACAAGTGGTAACTTAGCCTAACAAACACAATACTAATTCTGAATTCCGCATTAAAAAATTGTACAATATACCTAAAAGAACAAAATGAATACATTAAATAAATATTATAAAAATGATTTAATTAAAAAAAATATAAAGCATAACAACAAACTCCCTATTTGTTTTACGTTCATTAATCCATCCAAAATGCACGATCTATCAAAATATGTTTTTCCACATATTGCTTATTTTCTCACCACCTTTTATGTGGTGAGAAATGTTAATGGCTTTCTCATACTTTTTAAGTGAATTCTTTAGTAAATAGATTTACTGCTTTTCTGGGACTTCTAGAGGTTGTTGTAGAAGTCTGGTTGTTTTTTTTTTTTTCTGTTTTTTTTTTTGGGAGGGGGATGCAAATTCTGATGGAAAAGCCATGTTCCAGAATTTTGCAGCAAAACCTACCCAAAACAAGTCGGAAACGCTTAAAGGGGTACTCCGCTGCTTAGCGTATGGAACAAACTGTTCCAAACGCTGGAGTTGGCGCCGTACCCCTTTAGGCGCAGTCAGTCGGCACCGTCAGCGGAGTACCCCTTTAAGTACATAAAGGGCCTATGTGTTGTTGGCATGCTGTTTAGTAGCTAGCTAGGTGCAAACTTACATATAATACATGGCATACAGAGATTAACCAAAAGAAGAACAGTAGTCTTTTACCTCTACAGATCCGCTGCCATCATCCACCATGCGCTCTTGGGCAGCCACTGCTGGCTTAGCATGGAGTAAAGAGGCATCAAATTTCTCTTGACTGACTTTAGCTGTAATACACAATGACAACAGATTCAGCTTCTATTCCCTTTCCAATCCTTATTGAAGGACTTAGTTGTTAACCAAGGAAAGGAGCAGAAAAAAACGGAACCTTGTGCGGGCGCTGATCCTGGCACTTTTCTCTGACACAATTGTGTTTGAATGGTCTGGATCCTGTGATCAGCGCCCACACAAGGTTCCGTTTTTTTCTGCTCCTTTCCTTGCCTTTATGGGAGAAGACTATCCTCTCCTATTGGACCGAGGGCTTTGCAGTTCGCCTTTCTACTACCTCAAGTACTCTTAAGGGGTGATATGCCTGCTTTATCTGCTATCTGGTGAGCGACTAATTTATAGAGACCTCGCTACTCTAGTCCCTGCTGGGACCTTGGTGTCTAGGATAATACACGAGGCGCTGTCCTCTCTCCTCTCCCCTTTTTTTCTTCCATTATTAGTTGTTAACCAGACACAGAGAACTAGTTAGGTATATAGAACTATATGTAGTTAAACTTACAGCTATATGTAGGAAACTTACAACAGGGTCCCCCACACTAACCTCCCTAACCTGAATGTACAGATAGATAGTGCAGGCAACGCTTCTTACCAGGTGGAAATCGGTGCAGCCGTTCAGGAGATATTCACCTGTTGCTAATATGGTTTTTGTCTTAAAGGGGTACTCCGGTGCTTAGACATCTTATCCCCTATCCAAAGGATAGGGGATAAGATGCCTGATCGCGGGAGTCCCGCCGCCGGGGACCCCTGGGATCTTGCACGCGGAACCCCGTTTGTAATCAGTCCCCTGAGCGTGTTCGCTCTGGGACTGATTACTGGCGACTACAGGGCGGGCGGCGTGTGACGTCACGCCCCCGCCCCCATGTGATGTCACGCTCCGCCCCTCAATGCAAGCCTACGGGAGGGAGCGTGATAGCTGTCACGCCCCCTCCCGTAGGCTTGCATTGAGGGGCGGAGCGTGACATCACACGGGGGCGGGGGTGTGACGTCACACGCCGCCCGCCCTGTAGTCGCCGGTAATCAGTCCCGGAGCGAACACGCTCCGGGACTGATTACAAACGGGGTGCCGCGTGCAAGATCCCGGGGGTCCCCAGCGGCGGGACTCCCGCGATCAGGCATCTTATCCCCTATCCTTTGGATAGGGGATAAGATGTCTAAGCACCAGAGTACCCCTTTAACTGCACAGTAAGAAGCGTTTTAATAAGCCTCACCCGCACCATCTACTTGTATATTCAGGTTAGTGACTCTGCTGTCGGTTTCCCTTTAAACTTTCTACACTATTGTATAGAAGTTCCTAGAGTATACAGACTATTCTATTAAAGGGGTTATCTAGGAATTGTCTGGGCCTGGTGGAGTATGCCGCCAGGACCCCCTGACTGGGCAGCATTAGGTTAATATAATTGTGACCCTGCATTCTCCCTCCTCATCTACACCTTCCCTTTCCCCCCTCCCTTTGGGAGGGTGGGATTTTGCTTTCCTGTCAACCTATCCATAGGGAGCTGGGTCTCCTGCAATTTTTGGCCACTCCCCCTACCTTATAGCCGCTTCCCTGGTTTTTCTGCCATTATACCCCTGCCTTGGTTCTCGGAGGTTTTCCCGCCCTCCCTCCCTGTTGATTCTGTTTTTCTGCTGTTGTTGCGTTGTTTTATTCCTGTTTTTCAGTGTGAATATCCTGTTACAAGTCACGGCAAGGCGGTATTTTAAGCAATTTGCACAAATGGAGGGTTTATATGAGTGCTCGTACTCTCTAGAGTCGGGGAAGCATACTGGTAAAACCCATCTTTATAGTTTTTAAGTTCCTTACTTCTGTGTTATTTATATTTAAAATAAATGCTGTGGCCTTCCCCCACCCATTCATAAGTTAAAAGCTGTTATGTAATTATTTGGGAAGGGCACAGGGGGCATTGGTTTGTAATTAAGTCAGGTCTGGCCAGTCAGAAAAACAGAGCTAATTTCTTCCAAAAACAGCACCACTCCTGTCCTTAAGACACTGACACATACTTACCAATCTTATTGGCACTGTAGGCATTCCCCATACCCACAGACTGGTCTTTGACAGGCCATTTCTGGAAGAGTTGTTTAAACATGGCAGACTCTGCCCCGTCATTTATGGTTTCCACGTTGGTACTTTGTGGGTAGGATTTCATCTTTATGAACTCCTGTTAAAGGCAACCACAGAACAATTAGTATTTTACACACTTGGCACACTGATATAAAGCTATTTCTACTATTTTACAGATTAAAAAAGAACTTCAAGACAATTTTACATGGTCAGGAATGTTCTTTGTTAGTATGGGATTTATACTTACCAAAGCTTTAGACATTGCCGTTTGCTTTTCTGCCTTTGTAGCCCCTTTTCCTTTCCAGACATATATTTTGGTCCCTCCCTGATCCAATATGTAACAGTCCTGAAGAAAGAAGTTTGGAAATATTTTACACTAACACATTTAAAGAGAAAAGCTATCATTAAAGAGTACCTCTCATGATCTTGTTAAATGTTATAATCCTCCCAGGTCACTGCCCCCATCATGATAAACCACCCCCTGCCTTTTATTTTTACCCAGCAGGTGTGACATCATCTGAAGCCATACAGGGGAGAACATCTTCCCTCATTCTGCTACACACAGCCCACATGTCACGATGCCGGCTGGCAGGAGGTGGATCCTCTGTGCCAGAGAGGGATTGGCGTGGACCGTGCTAGTGGACCGGTTCTAAGTCACTACTGGTTTTCACCAGAGCCCGCCGCAAAGCGGGATGGTCTTGCTGCGGCGGTAGTGACCAGGTCGTATCCACTAGCAACGGCTCAACCTCTCTGGCTGCTGAAGATAGGCGCGGTACAAGGGAGTAGACAGAAGCAAGGTCGGACGTAGCAGAAGGTCGGGGCAGGCAGCAAGGTTCGTAGTCAGGGTGGATAGCAGAAGTACTGGTACACAGGCTTAGGACACACAAAACGCTTTCACTAGGCACAAGGGCAACAAGATCCGGCAAGGGAGTGCATGGGAGGAGGTCAGATATAGTCAGGGACCAGGTGGAAGCCAATTAAGCTAATTGGGCCAGGCACCAATCATTGGTGCACTGGCCCTTTAAGTCTCAGGGAGCTGGCGCGCGCGCGCCCTAGAGAGCGGAGCCGCGCGCGCCAGCACATGACAGCAGGGGACGGGAACGGGTAAGTGACCTGGGATGCGATTCGCGAGCGGGCGCGTCCCGCTGTGCGAATCGCATCCCCGACGGCCATGACAGTGCAGCGCTCCCGGTCAGCGGGACCGACCGGGGCGCTGCGGAGAGAGAGACGCCGTACGCGCTCCGGGGAGGAGCGGGGACCCGGAGCGCTAGGCGTAACAGTACCCCCCCCCTTAGGTCTCCCCTTCTCTTTGTCCGGTAACTGCCCCCCCTGGGATGAGGACACCGGGAAAGGATGGAGGGATTCCTCAACGGCAGGCAGTACAGCAGGAGTGGGAATGGGGAGGGAGGGCAGAGGGCGAGGCCTGGCACGGGGCAGTGTGACACCAGGACGAGGGCCACGAGGAGGCACCGAGGCTTGACTGACTGGACTGGGAGGGGGGGAGAGGCACTTCTTAAGGCGGGCAGAGTCCATAACGACCTTAGGGAGACCGGATACAGGAGGAACCACAGGGTCACGGCAGGGAGTACTGGGAACCGGTTTAAGGCAGTCCTTGAAGCAAGAGGTACCCCAGCTCTTGATCTCCCCTGAGGACCAATCCAGGGTTGGGGAATGGTGTTGAAGCCAGGGTAGTCCAAGGAGAATTTCAGAAGTGCAATTGGAGAGGACCAAAAACTCAATTTTCTCATGATGAGGTCCGATGCACATTAGGAGGGGCTCCGTGCGGAAACGCACGGTGCAATCCAACCTGGCTCCGTTGACCGCGGAAATGTGGAGTGGCTTGACAAGACGGGTCACCGGGATGCAGAATTTATTCACCAAGGACTCCCGAATAAAATTCCCAGAGGCACCAGAGTCCAGGCAGGCCACGGCTGAGAGGGAAGAGCTGGCTGAAGAAGAAATCCGTACAGGCACCGTGAGACGTGGAGAAGCCGACTTAGCATCAAGAGACGCCACACACACGAGAGCTGGGTGCGAGCGTGCGTTTCCCAGACGTGGAGGACGGATAGGGCAATCCACCAAAAAATGTTCGGTACTGGCACAGTACAGACAAAGATTCTCTTCCTTACGGCGATTCCTCTCTTCCAGGGTCAGGCGAGACCGATCCACTTGCATGGCCTCCTCGGCGGGAGGCCTAGGCGCAGATTGCAATGGAGACTGTGGGAGAGGTGTCCAGAGATCTAAGTCTTTTTCCTGGCGGAGCTCTTGATGCCTCTCAGAAAAACGCATGTCAATGCGAGTGGCTAGATGAATGAGTTCATGCAGATTAGCAGGAGTATCTCGTGCGGCCAGAACATCTTTAATGTTGCTGGATAGGCCTTTTTTAAAGGTCGCGCAGAGGGCCTCATTATTCCAGGAAAGTTCAGAAGCAAGAGTACGGAATTGTATGGCGTACTCGCCAACGGAAGAATTACCCTGGACCAGGTTCAGCAGGGCAGTCTCAGCAGAAGAGGCTCGGGCAGGTTCCTCAAAGACACTTCGAATTTCCGAGAAGAAGGAGTGTACAGAGGCAGTGACGGGGTCATTGCGGTCCCAGAGCGGTGTGGCCCATGACAGGGCTTTTCCAGAGAGAAGGCTGACTACGAAAGCCACCTTAGACCTTTCAGTAGGAAACTGGTCCGACATCATCTCCAAGTGCAGGGAACATTGCGAAAGAAAGCCACGGCAAAACTTAGAGTCCCCATTAAATTTGTCCGGCAAGGACAGGCGGAGGCTAGGAGTGGCCACTCGCTGCGGAAGGGGTGCAGGAGCTGGCGGAGGAGATGATTGCTGCAGAAGTTGCGACTGAAGTTGCTGCACAATGGTGGACACTTCCGACAGCTGGTGGGTTAGATGGGCGATCTGTCGGGATTGCTGGGCGACCACCGTGGTGATATCAGAGATATAAGGCAGAGGAACTTCAGCGGGATCCATGGCCGGATCTACTGTCACGATGCCGGCTGGCAGGAGGTGGATCCTCTGTGCCAGAGAGGGATTGGCGTGGACCGTGCTAGTGGACCGGTTCTAAGTCACTACTGGTTTTCACCAGAGCCTGCCGCAAAGCGGGATGGTCTTGCTGCGGCGGTAGTGACCAGGTCGTATCCACTAGCAACGGCTCAACCTCTCTGGCTGCTGAAGATAGGCGCGGTACAAGGGAGTAGACAGAAGCAAGGTCGGACGTAGCAGAAGGTCGGGGCAGGCAGCAAGGTTCGTAGTCAGGGTGGATAGCAGAAGTACTGGTACACAGGCTTAGGACACACAAAACGCTTTCACTAGGCACAAGGGCAACAAGATCCGGCAAGGGAGTGCATGGGAGGAGGTCAGATATAGTCAGGGACCAGGTGGAAGCCAATTAAGCTAATTGGGCCAGGCACCAATCATTGGTGCACTGGCCCTTTAAGTCTCAGGGAGCTGGCGCGCGCGCGCCCTAGAGAGCGGAGCCGCGCGCGCCAGCACATGACAGCAGGGGACGGGAACGGGTAAGTGACCTGGGATGCGATTCGCGAGCGGGCGCGTCCCGCTGTGCGAATCGCATCCCCGACGGCCATGACAGTGCAGCGCTCCCGGTCAGCGGGACCGACCGGGGCGCTGCGGAGAGAGAGACGCCGTACGCGCTCCGGGGAGGAGCGGGGACCCGGAGCGCTAGGCGTAACACCACAGCAGTTCAGTGTGAGATGAACTATGATTGGATAAAGCTGCACACATCCACATCAGCATTCCTGCTTTTGGACTTCTGCCAGGCTGGCAGGAGTCCAAAGTCTGTGCATAAGATCGGGGAAATGTGCTTTGGCCAAGTAGGGAGACACCTAGTGGCAGCTTTTTTAAACACAAATAAAACATAGAAAACATTTTTTTTTAACACAAAATACATTACAAAGATTTTTTATTTACCATAAGGAGTGCAATAGCAAAAATAGATTTAAAAAGAGTGCCCATATAAATATATGTATTCTCCATCACTCTACATAGTTTCTGTAAATGTTTATTTTCTGTTTATGTGTACGTTGAAATGTACTGAGGTTGCTAAGGATTTCACACAGCAGATTTGTGAAAAACCACTAGCAGCAATTTTGTTGATATATTACATATAATATGTGTACTGTTGAGTTGTGCACAATAAATACACTTGAATTTATGTTATACTTTTACTATGTGTGATGAGACATTTCCAGCGTTCAATATAAAACATCCTTCTTGAATCTGTCATTACCTGGTGGTTCAGAATTTCTTTAACTAATGGCCGTGCTGCCACCTCTGTCACATCCATTTTTCCACCAGCATCTGAAACACTAACATGAAGACAAAACTTTAGGTTAATCCTTCGTATTGGTAACAAGGAGTAAGCAATGTTGTAGGTACACTGAGAAAATGGATAAAACTGTAATCTGTAATGACAACAGCCCATCTCATAAATCACATACAGAAGATATGATAACTGTAGGTTTGAGTTAGGGTCTATTCACACGGCAGAATTCGGCCTCAAATTAATGCCCATAGACTCCTATGGAATCCCGCACCTTCATTCACATTTCTGAATTTCCGCTTGTGGAATTCTGTAAGCGGAGATTCAAAAGTGTGAATGGGAGGGCAGAATCCCATAAAAGTCTTTGGGCTTTCATTGGAGGCTCAATTCTGCAAGAGGAAATTCTGCCATTTGAATAGACCCTTAAAGGAATTGTCCAGCCAAAAAAAACAAAAAACTATTCCCTCACAAGACACAGTCCATATAAAGATAGTCTAGGCACCAAATACCATGGCATATATGGAGCAATCCTTAACAGCACAGTACACAGATGGCTTTTGTGGTGCTGCTCACGTAAAATAGATGCATCCAAAATGTAAACCAGTAAAGAGGAAAGATGAACGAAGCACTCACCAGGTAATATCTTCACTTGAGTTCAAGTATGATTTATTCTACTCACTGGATACAATACAACTGCAGGAGAGCGGAGGGCTGTGCAGGTGTGGGGGAGGAGCAGCCAACGGCTGCATCGCGCACTCAGCGCTTCGTCAGGCCCTACACAAGCACGCTAAGAGGTGTGCTTCTATCACCCAAACAATCCCATCACCATGGTGACAGTAAAACAATGTAATGATAAACAACCGCAGTGGTGTGAATGCAGGTAAGGAACACGACATTACAAAATTACCATTTCATTTGTTCATTCCCTCACAAGAAATTGACCCCGACTCACCACATGTCCTAGAGCTTATTAATTAATCAATTAATTTCTATGGGAGCCCTGGAGATACCCTGAGTGCTGTACTGAATGATGTGGCATCTGTAGCTACAGTATACGGGGTGAGCCGGGCCCAATTCTGGAGATTCTGTGGATAGGGGATATGTTTTTCTGGGTTTGACACTTTAGTAAAGCTCAGAATTACAACTGTAGATTATGGGTAAAGTCACACATAAGTCCTGATTTATCAAAATGTGTGAGAGAAAAACTGAAGAGATTTTGCCCACAGTGACCAATCACAGCTCAGGTTTCATTTCGCCAGACCTTGCTAAGATAGGAAAGCTGAGCTGTGATTGGCTGTTATAGGCAAAAGCTCTCCATTTTTCTCTCATACGTTTCAAAAAATTAGAACCCTAGGGGAGATTTTACAAAAGCTGTGTAAAAGAAATGTTGACCATTTGCCCATAGCAACCAATCAGATTGCTTCTTTTAGATTTCAGGGCCCTTTTTAAAAATGAAAGAAACAATCTGATTGGTTGCTATGGGCAACTGGTCAACTTTTTCTCTGCACAGGTTTTGTGAAATCTCTGCCATGTGCTGAAGATTTTAAACTGTTTTATGCTGCAGATTTTATGCTGTGTTCTATTATACTAGAAGAATAAATCACACTCTCTAGTGTTAAAATTGCAGCACCAAGAAGGACAAGTCATAAGATTGTGCAAATAGAGAAAGTACCAATTGTCACTAGGATCTGAAAAATGATCACATTTTCAAGCACCCAGCATCCATCTGTGGCTTTTGGGAGGGGCTTCAATGGTATAAAAGCCAGATCAAAATCAAATGGACAGAATCCTTGAACTAAGAGATCTTGGTTTATCACTCTGGCCGATCGCTATGAACATAGGCCAAGATGTCAGCACTATTCAGCATGCGTGCCCCAGCGGTTGTATGAGGAACTAGAGTGAGGGGCAAACCTCTGCACAGAGCGATCGTCAGATAAGAAGAATGGCACACCGTGATCCATTCTGTACTGCAAATGATATTGGACTTTACATACCAAGCTTTGGCTATTGAACAGAGTCTACATAAACCATCACATGGTGCTAGTATGACATTGGGCTATAAGCCAGACGTTTAGCTATAGGTCTTCCACTGACCTCACACGACCACTCTCAAAGGTTATCATGGTGCAGGGCAAAGGGTAATGGAGGCTGGAATGGCAGTTGACCCCCTAAGCGAAGAATCCTGCATTTGTCTTGGATGCAGTGATAGCCAGAGATTGGTCTAGACTCTAGAGATGCAATGCCATGATAAGGCCTTCATGAGGGATCATCTTACAAGTTCTTCTCCTGGGATTATGGTGTGGGGTGGCATTATGTACCCCTGTAGTCTTATTTCCAAATACACTAACAGCTTGGAATTACATTGATTTGGTCATTAAATCAGTGGTACAGCCATTTCTCCAAAGAGTCCCAGGAACCGTTTCTCAACACAACAGCGGGCAAGTTTCCCGTGCTACTGTGAGCAGCCTGCATGGCCTAAACATGCTACCATGGCCTACAGCATCTCTGGACTTGTTTCCCATCGAGCACATCTGGGAAGTTATTGGTTATTAGTGCATTCAGCATGGTAGAACATTCAACAGACAGCCATTAATAACCAAATGCCAAGGTGTGGTGCTCGATACACAATACTGAATAAATGGAGATGTTTAGAATGTCTTGTTTACATTTTTTTATCATTTGCATATCATTAACATGTCTATTGGTCCCGTGATTTTCATAATTCCAGGACTTTTCCCTTATGGTGTTTCAATTTTAATGTTGAGGAGTGCAATATAAATAATTTATTGAACAGAGCATAACTTCTGAAGCATAAAATCTGCACTGTATACACGATGTGTAAACTGTAGCTAATGCTAAGAACTACATTTTCCTGATGTACACACACAACTAAAACAGTGCAAAGAATAATAAATACATCTGATGGGCAGCAGTAATACAGCTTCATGATGAAAGATGCCCCTGGAAACAGGGAGGATGCCCACAATTATATTCTCATGGGTATATACAGTAGAATCTCCCAATAGCGGACACTCACGAGGAATTAAAAAAAGTGCCCGCTATTGAGAGATGCCCCCTATTGGGAAAAAGGCTCAAAAATCTATCTGAATGCCTGAATACTGTCCTGTACTCACCCCAGAATGTAATTACCTATAAAACATGATAAAAAGCAATATTACAGTAGAATCTCCCAATGTTGTTTAATCTCCCCTTATCACCCCTCCCCCGTATAATTTCATCGCCCTCCTCTTTATAAGGTGGCACAGAGGAATAAAGGGGGAATGAAGTGGCACAGGAGGTGGTAAAGAGGGGGTGATGAATTTGCACAGAGGGTAAAAAAGGGAAAATGAAATAGTACAGGGGGATCAAGAGGAAATGACGTGACACGGGGTAATAAAGGGTGGATGACTTGGCACATGGGAAATAGAGTGGCATGGGGGGATCAGGGAAGAGGGGGGTGAATGATGTGACCGGCGGATGTACAGAAGCAGGAGACCACTGTTTAAACATCTGTCTTCTGCTTCTGTGCTGGGGCTTCTGCAGGGGAGTGAAGCGGGGGCCTGGGCCCCTTACTGGGGTATTGGCCGTACCCCCTGACGGCGGCCCTGGGCACAAGGTAGGGCCAGCACATAAGCCTGGTAGTCCCCTATTGGGAGTGATTCGTCCCCTATTGGGAGTGTTTTGTCCCCTATTGGGTGTGTCTGCATCTGCTATTGGGAATGTCCTCTATTCGGAGGGTACAAATACATTAAAGGGGTACTCCTGCCCTAAGACATCTTATCCCCTATCCAAAGGATAGGGGATAAGATGTCTGCTCGCGGGGGTCTCGCATGCAGCACCCACCTCTGGGAGCTGCACACAGCGCTGCAGCCTCCTAGTCTCCCGGGTCATGATTACAGGGCCGGAGCATCATGTTGTCACGACTCCGCCTCCATGTGACATCATGACCTGCCCCCACAATGTAAGTCCACCCAGAGGTGGGTGCTGCATGCGAGACCTTTGGAAAGGGGATAAGATGTCTTAGGGCCGGAGTTCCCCTTTAATCTTATGGGACTCTGGAGGGGGGAATCAAAAACTGTCTGCTATTGGGAAGCGTCCACTAAGGAAGATTTTACTGTATTTAGCATTTAGGAAATGCTTCTTGTTTGTAGCATAATATTAGTTGAACAGAAATAATAAAATAGAAGATGTATGTGTACGTATTAGTAGAGTGACATAAACGCTTACTGGTACAACATGATGTTGGCTTTTTGTGTTTGGTCAGCAACTTCATCAGTACTTCCTGGACCAATTTTTTGGGTTCTTTCTCCAAGGGTACTTGACAGAATTTTCATTAACTCTGGCGATGCTTTCTCATTATCACCTTCAATGACACCAACCTCCATCCTACCTCCTCTCTCCCGGTCACGGATGTCTTTGGCTAATAACATTCCCTAATGACAGTACACAGAAATAATCATGTTAGTATCCCTTTAAGTATGTGAATGTTATCACTAAATATACTCAGAATGTTTCATAGGATATGCAAATAATTCACTGGGTATTAACAGAGTCTTTGAAGTAAGAGGGACATGGTGCCAACGCCAGAGGTCGTATATATGTTACAGGTGTTTATGTGAAAATGTCATGTTGTTTCATATATGTTTTTGGTCTTTTAATCCCTATTAATATATTAATCTATGGAATAATAATAATAATCATCGTCATCATCATAAACATGGCAATTTGTGTGCAGTTGCTCCTGGGGAAAACCAGAATATAAAACTATGGGGACTCCACAGAAAGCTCCATGAAGATGATGCCGGGGTGAACATACCATGGGAAACCATGGGGATCCAGTAGATAAGAAGGTGTTATGCCACCCTGAATGCAACTAGCAGCCTTCTACTATGATTATATTATCTTAAGGGACCAAGCTAATGTATTTCATAGCTCACAATTACTGGTAAATTGTTAGATAGAAATAGGGCTACTGCTTTATACAGTTTTTGCACAAAGGCTGTCCGCTGTCTGACTGGCCTTGGTTAAAGGGGTGTTCCAGGAAAAAACTTATATATATATATATATATATATATATATATATATATATAAACTGGCTCCAGAAAGTTAAACAGATTTGTAAATTACTTCCATTAAAAAATCTTAATCCTTTCAGTGCTTATGAGCTTCTGAAGTTAAGGTTGTTCTTTTCTGTCTAAGTGCTCTCTGATGACACGTGTCTCGGAAACTGCCCAGTTTAGAAGAGGTTTGCTATGGGAATTTTCTTCTAAACTGGGCGGTTCCCGAGACACGTGTCATCAGAGAGCACTTAGACAGAAAAGAACAACCTTAACTTCAGAAGCTCATAAGTACTAAAAGGATTAAGATTTTTTAATAGAAGCAATTTACAAATCTGTTTAACTTTCTGGAGCCAGTTGATATATATATAAAAAAAGTTTTTTCCTGGATAACCCCTTTAATCCCAACACTGCTTCACCTTGGACATATTGGACCAATTTACCAGGTATGAGAGGAAGATAGGAAGACTATACAAGATGGAAATGCATCTTTGTAAGGCTGAGTTCACATATGTCCGGCATACGACATAATTGTTTGGCATCCGGCGTCCAAGCTGCATTCCCCTGTCCGGTACCATGTGGTGAGTCCAATCATCTGGCATCAAAATTGAGATGCTGGATGATTGTGGACTGTCCCATTCAAATGAATGGGATCAGTTCTAGCATCAGTTTTCCTCTGGTGCGCATTGGAGGGAAAATCGGCCAGACAACTGATATATGTTAAGGGGGCCTAACATGGAACAATAATTTCAGATACCTTCATTCTCTCTGCTTTGTTGCTGTCAGGTCCATTCCATTGAATGATAACTTTGCCAAGGTCCAATAAGAACACATCACCAAGGTTAAAACTGTTCCAGTCCAGGTTTACCTATGTATAGTGCAGATTTGAAGATGTTAAAAATGAAAACTGCATTAGTTGCAGGTTTAGTGAAAACATCTAGCAGAACATGAAAGGATTATTTCCATCGTACAAAAAGACAATGTATTGCTAGGCCAAGATATTACCTTATGATTGCTGGGGGTCTCAGAGTTTGGAGAGTCATAAAGTCTTGGTATATTTGTAACGCTAGAGGTTACCACCCACCGGTGTGTGCCTTGTTCTGTCAGTCCCCGCTGCACCATAATGGCTGCTCTGTCTCCCTGCCTGGCAGTCCAGGCTTCCTTCTGGTATTCTGGCCTCTTCCTGGCATTACCTTTTAAAAGCTGCTCTGCCCGCTCACCTGCTGTGAGTGAGCAATAGAGAGATTTTGCCTTATCTGCTACTAGCATCTAGTCCTGTTTATCTGCTGTTGCCTCTGCATTTGACCCTCCTGTGTATGGCCTAAACCTGTTCTACCAACCATGACTGTTTTGCTAGGAGCTGCCAGCCTACTACCCATGCCAGCACCAGCTCTGCACTAGGTCTGTCTGGCCTGCTTGGCTGTTACCTATACTAGGACCACTCTGATCACTCATGGGGTAGCAACCTGATGCCCTCTAGCAGTAGAAGTCCAGTTTCTGCATCTTGGAGCAAGATAAATAGTGAAAACCTAGAGGATACTTTGACTCCACTCCCGAATTTAGCCCTTTATCAAACTAGTTGGGTAGCCCAGCGGATCCATATATGTTGGGGCATTACAATATCCAAGCAACATATCACTTTATGAGATGGCAATACACTCAAAGATAGATACATAACTGATCCTTCCATTGTTATAAACATTGAGGTTGAACACCCTGATGAACTACAATGGACTATTAACTGTAAGACTGTGCCCAAATAAAAGTGCCACACAGGTCTCAGATATATGAATGAGTTCCCAGGTTTGCTACTGAAGATACTCCAGGGACCGTAAGCATTGTGAAAGAGCAGTAGAGGCTCAGGACTATATATGCCTCTGTTACCATCCCTTCTGCCTTGGAAATATCTAAGCCAGGGGTCCTCAAAGTACATGCGGCCGGCTGAGGACATTTATCCGGCCTGCCTGGTGTGCCCATAGCAACGGAGCACGGAAGAGGCAGCAGAGCAGCGAGGAGGACGTGCGCTGACCAGCTTGGTAAGTGTTACCAGTGGCACGTCAGCTTCGATGCTCCGACCACCGCTTCTCCAGTCCCGGGACCTACTACTATGGCCGGACTGGAGGAGCGGTGGTCGGAGCACTGCAAGTGGGGCAGTACACAGGCATACAGCCTCCAGCCATACACTGTATGGCTGGAGGCTGTATGTCTGTGGGGGAATATACTGCCAGCCTAATGTGGGTGGAACTATACTGCCAACTAAATGTGGGGGAACTATACTGCCAAATAAATGTGGGGGAACTATACTGCCAACTAAATGTGGGGGGAACTATACTGCCAACCTAATGTGGGGGAATTGCAACCTAATGTGGGGGGAACTATACTGCCAACCTAATGTGGGGGAACTACAACCTAATGTGGGGGGGAACTATACTGCCAACCTAATGTGGGGGAACTATACTGCCAACCTAATGTGGGGGAACTATACTGCCAACCTAATGTGGGGGGAACTGTACTGCCAACCTAATGTGGGGGGAACTATACTGCCAACCTAATGTGGGGGGGAACTATACTGCCAACCTAATGTGGGGGAACTACACTGTTAACCTGATGTGGGGGAACTACAACCTAATGTGGGGGGAACTACACTGCCAACCTAATATGGGGGAACTACAACCTAATGTGGGGGGAACTATGCTGCCTACCTAATGTGGGGGGAACTGTGCTGCATACTTAAAGGGGTAGTCCACTAATAAGATTTATAAGTGTGCATAGGAATTTGTTCATAGCCTTTTTTTTTTTTTTTTTTTTTTTTTTTTTTTTACTATAGTCCAGCCCTCCAACGTTCTCAGGTACAGTGAACTGGCCCCCTGTTTAAAAGTTTGAGGACCCCTGATCTAAGCAATACATTGGTGACTTTTTTTTTTTATTAAACTGGCTTATTAATAAAATTATTACGTTTCTTTGTTCCAGATGTTTACCTCAGTAGCAGATACATTTCTTTTTCCTTTAACATGAAGCAGTCTCTTTACGTCATACGTGTTAGTCTCTACATGCTTCATCCCAGATGCTACTCCTCCTTGTTTATAACTAAAGAAGAGACAAAGAGAAAATACATGCACATTCTATGTAAATGGGAGAAAGTGCATAGAATGTGATTTTTGGCCCGATGTGTGGCACTAAAAGTCAGAGAAATCTACACCAGCACATAGTAATGTAATGTCCCCAGTGAATATTTGTCATGTGAAGTATTAATGCAGAATGAAGTATTGACACAGCACCACTATCGTTAATGGGATGTGTCTGACATTGCATTTTAACCCTATTTCAATGGATAAGGGAAAAGCTATAGTTAAATTTAGAAACGTGACACAGTGCATAAAGAGAGTGGCTTAGTATGTTGTAAAAGTCACCAAATACAAGGTGGCTCCTTTCTTATGGAGATGTATGGAGGTCCTCACTGATCACAAAATAATGGCATATTCCAGGGATGTCAATGCCAAAGTTAGCTTACACATTAAAATCAGCTGAACCCAACGGATTTGATCAGGATTATCAAACCATAAAAGGTTAAAGAGATACTCCGCCCCTAGACATCTTATCCCCTCTATAAAAGGATAGGGGATAAGGTTTCAATCGCGGTGGTCCCACCGCTGGGGACCCCCGCGATCTCGGCTGGGAACTTCGCTCTGTGCCAGATGACTGGTGATGTGGGGCAGAGGCTCGTGACATCACGGCCATGCCCTCTCAATGCAAGTCTATGGGGGGGTGATGTTTGTCATGCCCCCTTCCATAGACTTGAATTGAGGGGGCGTGGCTTTGATGTCACAAGCGGGCGTGGCCAGGATGTCACGAGCCTCTGGCTCTGCACCCGATGCTCTAAACGAATGCCGAGTGTAGCAGGTTAGCAGGGAGATTGCGGGGGTCCTCAGTGGCAGGACCCCCTGATCAGACATCTTATCCCTTATCCTTTGGATAGGGGATAAGATGTCTAGGGGCAGAGTACCCCTTTAAGTTCACATCTCATCGCCTGCTCCTCCCTATAAACACTTCTGATCACTGATACCACTGAGGAGCTTGCGGTGGTAGAGCTGTTACAGCGGAGGCACCCTGGTTGGGAAACACTGTGCCACAGTGACAATTGCTCTACAGGCTATTACAAGGGTTGTGCCTCACCAGCACAAATGAACAAGTGAGCAGCAGTCTTGTTACCTCCTTCCCTTCCTATATATCATAGGGCCCTACACGTGAAGCATCTCCCTTGCTACCTATAACATCAGTAGAATGTAAACCCTGCAGCTCTGCTGCCTATGCTTGCCTAACATTTACATAGTATTTTACCAAGATAAGAAAGGTCCAGTTATGCCAGTACTCACATGATTCCTTGCTTAAAGTATCCCTTGAAAGACTCTGACTCATGTCCTTGAACCTCCCGATGCTGGACCGGACTACCACCCAAAAAGTCATCCAGCTGAATGGTATATATGGCTGCCGAGCCCTGCTCATCTTGAGAGGAGTCCTTTCCAATCCAGTAGTGGATATCATAGAACAAAGAATTGCCAGATTTTCTTGTCTGGAATTTAAAGATGACCAATCAATGATAGTTTCCATGTTTGGCATTGAAGGTTATATTATTCATTATTGATGAGCTATATTTAAAGTGAATAGACAGGATGTCAGCGTAGAGTATTCAGATTCAGCCCTGCATTTACTGGATCCTGTGCCCTGGGTAAAAGCTTTGCTGGCAGCATCTTCTGTTTGCTTACCTTGAGGCTCGCCAGTTGTTCACACTGACATCCTATTCGTTTTCTGTTTACATAATGATTATATTGCTTTTTACTTCCCTTTAGCTACTCAGCATATCGTGTAATGTGTAAGGCCCAAGCCAAGGGATGACTTTTATAAGCAGACTGGGGGACATTTATCATTGAGTTTACCCCTTTTTCTGGTGTATTTTTTTGTGCAAAAATTTGCGCAGTAACTTTCATTGCGTCTTTTTTATGCGTCTATATTTTCCAATGTTCTCTATGTGCTCATGTACCGTAGAAAATAAAATGCTTTACACACTAATTTACTATTGTGCATTTTTTGTTTAGACATTAAAACTTTGCACAAAGGCAACAGATTTTGCGCAAATATAGAACAACAAGGAGTTCACGTACCAATGTGTCAGACGGGAGAAACATGAAGGAATGTCTATGTTTGAGTAAAATTTATCAACAAGCTTGCGCACGGTTGATAAATTTTGAACAGACATGCAAAACATGGAAAGCACTGACATGGTTTAAATGATTTCTACCTCACACCGACATTGATAAGTCTCCCCCACTGTCCTTATTACTGAGTCACTTACAGAGAGCAACAGGTAACAGTCTCCTTCATAAAAGTTTCCGTGAGCTTTCTGTGGCACTAGAACAAGGTCCATTTTCTAAAGAAGCAGAAAAAAAATCATCATTAAAGGAATAAAAATCAAGGGCTTTGTGGGGATCAAGATTTTATGCACATGTTCTATAGATTTTAAAGCTAAAATAGAGGTCAAGACTGTATTATATATTGTGTAATCCCTATGGAAGAGGGGGGGCCCCACAACAATGGCTAGACTGGTCTCCCCATTAGGATGCTAAAGTTCTATTGTTTGTCTCCTTATTCAAACCCCTTCTATTACCCCTGGGCCAAGTCTTCCCTCCTTGATTATAAACATAGGAGAAGAAAGCTAAAATAGGTTTTCCAGGCTAATATAATGGATAGCCTATCCTCAGGATAGGCCATCAATTGCTGATCACCATATTGCCAACACCCAGCACCTCTGCTGCTCAAATCTGATCGGTGCCTTTCAATGCACAGTGAATGGGACTGAAAGCAGTTTATAGCACTGTCTAGTGGCCAAGCCTGGTTACTACAGATCAGTTCCCATTCATTTGAAAAATGGTGTCAGATGTTCTTCATGTTTGACATTCTATATGATGACAATGTGACCCACTGACGTCAATTAGCATTTGTGGAAATCACATTGCTCTGTTAGCTACACAGTTTGCATGGCTCTTGGAGTTACATCAACAGTGTAGGTCACTTGGCTATGCCATTTGCACAACTCCTGTTAAAGTCAATGCAAATTGCGTAACTCTCCCTTTTTTTTTTTAGCTGTTTTCAGCTTCCCGACCGACTCCGGCAGGTAGATACAGACCAGAGGGGGCCGGTATGCCACTAGAGGAGATAGGAATTCTACTTAATGGCACAGAATAATCCATTGTCCAATTGTAATGTGTATAAAGACCTCAAAGTCTATGGATACTTTTGAATGCAATTTTTTTTTATTATTGCATTGTACTTATGGTCTAGAAACCACTGACACTGGGTTCTTAAGTGCAGAACCCATAATATTAGATCATCATACAAAAATCAAAAAGTCAAAAACGGTAGAACCCCAGATGTGTCATCTTCACAAAGATTTTTTTTATTTCAAACTTTGCAAAATATCAGTGTGTATAATATCCACACCTACCTCAATTCTCCATATTAAAAGCCCAGGGGTTTTGGTAACCGCACTAAAAGCTCCACTGAGCGCCATTATTCTATTGAATCGTGTTCTTCTGAGACCTGGAAAACATTATAGAGCAACTTAGAGTATATTTATGGGCTGTAGACTCGTTGCATACTTTTTTGAAGTTATTCTATTCATCTGCATAGGGCTTGCAGAAATCCTTGAAACAGAAATCAAAAAGCATTCAGACCACATTCAGGTAAATTCATTTTATTATACAATTTATAGCAAATCTTCTGTGTTTGAATTAAAGGAGTATTCCGGGATGTAAAAACTGTCTTTCAGACTGCTGGCAGTAAAAAAATAAAGGGATACATACCTGCCGCTGCTCCCCTGGTTCCTCCAGTAACCTGTTCCGGCCTCCGCCATAATCCTCTTCCTTGTTGCCGGTGGTTGGTGAGTCATACTGCACGCTGAGTGGCAGTGTGACGTTTTCGGTCCCGGCACCAGGATGAAGACCAGTGCCCGGGCCAAAAACATCACACTGCAGCTTAGCCTATCACCAGCCGAGGCAGAACTTCACTGACTGGAGTGCAGTATAACTCACCGACCACCAGTAACCAGGAAGAGGACCGCGGCGGAGGATGGAACGGGTTACCGGAGGAGCGGCGGCAGGTATGTATGCCTTTATTTTTTTGCCTTTATTCCAGTATATGACAGCATAAAGGGGTACTCCGCCAGAGGATAGGGGATAAGATGTCTGATCATGGGGGTCCCGCCGCTGGGGACCCCTGCAATCTCGGGGCTGGCAGTGGCAGCGTCCGGAACACAGAAGCTTGGAGCTTCCGTGTTCGTGACAACACCCCCTCCAATCATTTCTATGGGAGAGGGCGTAATGGCTAGTACGTAGCCATCACGCCTCCTCCAATAGGCATGAATGAAGGGGGAATGGCGCAGCGGAGATCGCGGGAGTCCCCAGCAGCAGAACCCCAGTGATCAGACATCTTATCTCCTATCCTTTGGATAGGAGATAAGATGTTTTCCGGCAGAGTACCCCTATAATGTCCTGCTGGTTTGCAACATACACTGCTCAAAAAAATAAAGGGATCACTAAGATAACATCCTAGATCTGAATGAATGAACTAATCGTATGAAATACTTTCATCTTTACATAGTTGAATGTGCTGACAACAAAATCACACAAAAATTATCAATGGAAATCAAATTTATCAACCCATGGAGGTCTGGATATGGAGTCACACTCAAAATTAAAGTGGAAAACCCCACTACAGGCTGATCCAACTTTTATGTAATGTCCTTAACACAAGTCAAAATGAGGCTCAGTAGTGTGTGTGGCCTCCACGTGCCCGTATGACCTCCCTACAACGCCTGGGAATGCTCCTGATGAGGTGGTGGATGGTCTCCTGAGGGATGTCCTCCCAGACCTGGACTAAAGCATCCGCCAACTCCTGGACAGTCTGTGGTGCACGTGGCGTTGGTGAATGGAGCGACACATGATGTCCCAGATGTGCTCAATCGGATTCAGGTCTGGGGAACAGGCTGGCAAGTCCATAGCATCAATGCTCTGGCAGGAACTGCTGACACACTCCATCCACATGAGGTCTAGCAATGTCTTCCATTAGGAGGAACCCAGGGCCAACCGCACCAGCATATGGTCTCACAAGGGGTCTGAAGATCTCATCTCGGTACCTAATGGCAGTCACGCTACCTCTGGCAAGCACATGGAGGGCTGTGCGGCCCCCCAAAGAAATGCCTCCCCACACCATTACTGACCCACCGCCAAGCCGGTCATGCTGAAGGATGTTGCAGGCAGCAGAAGGTTCTCCACGTCGTCTCCAGACTCTGTCACGTCTATCACATGTGCTCAGTGTGAAACTGCTTTCATCTGTGAAGAGCGCAGGGCGCCAGTGGCGAATTTGCCAATCTTGATGTCTCTGGCAAATGCCAAATGTCCTGCACGGTGTTGGGCTGTAAGCACAACCCCCACCTGTGGAAGTTGGGGCCTCATACCACCCTCATGGTCTGTGGTCACCACCTGCAGATCCACTCCTTTATTGGGGGTGTCTTGCTAATTGCCTATAATTTCCACCTGTTGTCTGTTCCATTTGCACAACAGCATGTGAAATTGATTGTCAATCAGTGTTGCTTCCTGAGTGGACAGTGCGATTTCACAGAAGTGATTGACTTGGAGTTTCATTGTGTTGTTTTAGTGTTCCCTTTATTTTTTTTGAGCAGTGGATATCATAAACATTGTGTCATATAAGATGTGAACATGCTCTTAATGAATCAATTGCAAGTTTTATTTATTAAAACAAACAATCTGTATCCTAACAGTCACAGTAACATCCATAAATCCCCATTAGAAACCATTAATGGATTTATTTGGAAAAAAATACATCGATCAAGGGAACATCAGAAACTATAACCAGTCTCTCTGTAGAATCTGTACAATGATTTAGGCTGTGTTCACACTTTAAGGTTTTTTATCACAATTATTGAATACAAAGCCAGTAATGGATTAAAAATATTCTCCATGGCTTTGTATTTGATAATAAAATGAATAATTAATGTATTCATTAATAAAAACCTGACTGTGTGAACGCACCCTAAATGACATATAAATGTTATAATGCTGATCTCTAAGGGTACGTTCCCACACGGCGTATTTTGCTGCGTATTTGCTGCGTATTTGGTGCTGCGTATTTTCCTACCCATTGACTTCAATAGAGAAAATAAAATACGCAGCAGCAAATACGCAGCAAATACGCTGTGTGGGAATATACCCTTAAGCAGCAGATCCCTGTATGTCAAAATCTATTCTTATAAAAAAAAGATGTATTCTTCTATTTCTACCTAATATAAGGGTTGGTTCAAGTGCAAGGATTAATGAGTGATTCTTCCATTTGGACAATAATTATATTTCTGCAGAACAATTCTCATTATAGAGTCTGCGGTGAAATAAAACAATAATACAATATCCCACTAGCTGCTGCTTCATGGGCTATTAACCTGATGTCATTTGACAGACGCATTTCCTCTGCTTGTCAGTAAGATTGTCTTGCAGCGATAATGCTTTATAATGTAGGCTACAATCTCGTCTTTAGCCTCTTACTGCGACTTCAATAAGATTGGATCATTTCTGTAAGAATGATTCACGTCCTGAAGCTTTGTACAGTAAACGTTGATCTATTTTCTAATTGCACTTAAGATAATTAGCATAAATATTATGATATAAAACTATAACAAAATAAGCCAGCATCCAAACATACATCAATGGTCACAACCTGTGTTCCTCCTTATGCAGAGGGGAGCAGAAAGCACAAGCCGAACAGTGAAAGTTACTTCTGGTTAAAGGGGTACTCTGGTGGAAAACACATTTTTTTTCAAAATCAACTAGTGCCAGGAAGTTAAACAGATTTATAAATTACTTCAATTTAAAAATCTTGATCCTTCCAGGACTTATCAGCTGCTGTGTACTACAGAGGAAGTTATATTTCTTTCTGGAATTATTTTCAGTCTGGCCACAGTCCTCTCTGCTGACACCTCTGTCCATGTCAGGAACTGTCCAGAGTAGGAGCAAATCTCCATAGCAAACCTATCCTACTCTGGACAGTTCCTGACAGGGACAGAGGTGTCAGCAGAGAGCACTGTGGTCAGACAGGAAAGAATTCCAGAAAGAAATACAACTTCCTCTGTATTATACAGCAGCTGATAAGTACTAGAAGGATTAAGATTTTTTAAATTGAAGTAATTTACAAAGTTTCTGCCACCAGTTGATTTGAAAAAATATGTTTTCCACCGGAGTACCCCTTTAAGGCTTTCAAGGGCATGTCCACATATTACAGATGATATATACTATACAGTGTCAGACTGGTGTTTTTTTGGGCCCACCAGAGGAGATGATCCTAAGGGCCCCCTGCATCTATACAGATCATATCACATCCACATGTAATTGCATGTTGTTATAATTGTAGAAAGGACATATCAGTTTTATTATTTTTTTTTATCAATCATCCCATTACATATAAATAGACCCTAATGACAAGTGGTTGGCTTCAAAGTTAGGTCCAAATTGGATGACTTCTGCTGGGGCCTATTTCTTTGGCAGAGGCAAGGCCTACTAGGCAATCCCTTGGTACCATGGTGGGCCAGTCTGACCCTGATGTAAAGACTATGGGGGAGATTTATCAAAACCTGTCGAGAGGAAAAGTTGCTGAGTTGCCCATAGCAACCAATCAGCTTGCTTCTTTCATTTTTAACAAGGCCTCTGCAAATGAAAGAAGCAATCTGATTGGTTGCTATGGGCAACTCAGCAACTTTTCCTCTGGACAGGTTTTGATAAATCCCCCCCTATATATTCCATCAAGTAAATCACCAAAACAAGGTGTAGACTTTGAGCAAGTAGTGAATGCTGGGAGATTTTAGCATTCCATGATGGGCGTCACGTCCCCTCCCATAGACACGGGCGTGGTCGTGACATGATGCCCCAGAGGCAGTCCCCGGCACAGAATTCCGGGGGCTGAACTGAGATTGCAGGGGTCCCAGCGGCGGGACCGCCACGATCAGACATGGATGGAATATCCCTTTAAGACTAAATTTTGCGGAATTTTGAATACAGCTCTGTATTAGAATTCAGGCTGTAACCCTGGATCAGTTCAAGCTATACAAAGTGTTTCTGGCTTACTTTGATTTTGTTTTAGTCATAGCAGGTATTGGTTGATCCTGTAGGTACAAGTGTGGATCCCAGGGAGCAAGGTTGGCGTTATTTTAAAGGGGTACTCCGGCACTAAGACATCTTATCCCCTATCCAAAGGATAGTGGATAAGATGCCTGATCACGGGGGCCCTGCCGCTGGGGACCCCCGTGATCTTGCACGCAGCACCTCGATAGAATCAGTCCTCGGAGCGTGTTCGCTCCGGGTCTGATTACTGGCCCTCACGCCCCCTCCTATAGGCTTGCATTGAGGGGGCGGAGCCGTGATGTCACAATGCTCCGGCCTCCGTGATCGCCAGTAATCAGACACGGAGCGAACACTCTCCGGGGGCTGATTCTAACGGGGTGCTGCGTGCAGGATCACTTGGGTCCCCAGCGGCGGGACCCCCGTGATCAGGCATCTTATCCCCTATGCTTTGGATAGGGGATAAGATGTCTTAGGGCCGGAGTACCCCTTTAAGGCTAAGTTTCCACTTGTTTTTTTCTGGCGGTTTTTGGAATACTGCCACTGCAGTTTTTGAGCCAAAGTCAGAAGTGGATCCACAAGGGAGGAGAAGTGTAAGTCCTTCCTTTATATGTCCTATTCCTTTTGAATACATTTCTGGCTTTGGCTCAAAAACTGCAGTGGCAGATATCCAAAAACTGCCAGAGAAAAAACAAGTGGAAACTTAGCCTTACAGAGCTGATGGAGATGATTAGAAGACATATTGTAAAGGTATATAGAAGGGTTAGTGTTGGGTTGATTTATTTTACATGTTGCACACATAGATCAAACAAGATAATAGCTGATTTTATGAAAGTTGGATGATTTTCTATACTCAGTGGTGTTCTATTATACTCTGAACTTCTATAGGACCAAGCCATTTTTAGGCTTCAGGATCACACAAGGAAATGTTCTGTGGTTTGTAAATTGTTGGTTACTATATATCCCATGTACTGTCTTCTACAACAGCAAGGCCACAGATTTTAAACCTATGTTTAAAAAGATCTGTAGCATGCAAATGTGTGACGCATTAGTGTATACTGCGATAAGTATTGTTTTCTTAGTTTACTTACCATTAGTGTTTCATATAATAACAGAACCATGTGTGTGGATCAGTTCAGATTTAAGCTTTGTTCACACACTGAAAAATCTAAACAAAAACATGGCCGTAAAATAGATTTAAAAAAACCTCTGTGTTCTGTATTTAATATTGTGTAATATGGAAAATCGTCCATCAGTGCAAAGATTGTTTAAAAACTAACACCTGTAACCCTGTAATAAACCCTGTTATTTTTATACAATGTGTGCTTTTCCATAGACTTTTATATAATTAAATAAAAAATACAGCCGATTTTTATATCTATTTTACGCCAGTGTTTTGGTTTTGATTTTACAGTGTGTGAACAGAACCTTATTTCTCATTTTGGAAAAATGCTTTTGCATTATACATCACAAAACCAAGACAAACCAAAAATGGTTATTTAACTTTTTCCAAATGATTGCTTAAAGAGGTACTCTGCCCCTAGACATCTTATCCCCTATCGCTCCTTGCCGGATGACTGGCGATGCAGGGCGGAGGCTCATGATGTCACGGTCTGCTCGTGATGTCATGACCACGCCCCCTTAATGCAAGTCTATGGGGGGCGTGGCAGCCATCACGCCCCCTCCCATAGACTTGCATTGAGGGGGCGTGGCCGTGACATCACGAGCGGGGCATGGCCGTGACATCATGAGCCTCCGCCGCTGCACCCAACGCTCTAAAAGAATGCAGGGGGCAGCAGGGAGATCGTGGACATCCCCACCGGTGGGACCCCTGCAATCAAACATATTATCCCCTATGCTTTGGATAGGGGATAAGATGTCTATGGGTGGAGAATCCCTTTAAAGAGGACCTATGACTAGATCAAAAACCTTGAGATGTTTATATTCCTGGGTATCCTCCACTCTACTGATTATTAAAATTTGAGTAAATTTTTGTGGTGTCTCCAGAAAGTTAAACAGATTTGTAAATTACTTCTATTAAAAAAATCTTACTCCTTCCACTAATTATTAGCTGCTGAAGTTGAGTTGTTCTTTTCTGTCTGGCAACAGTGCTCTCTGCTGACATCTCTGCTTGTCTCAGGAACTGCACAGAGTAGAAGAGGTTTGCTATGGGGATTTGCTTCTACTCTGGACAGTTCCCGAGACACGTGTCATCAGAGAGCACTTAGACAGAAAAGAACAACTCAACTTAAGCAGCTCATAAAGTAATTTATAAATCTGTTTAACTTTCTGGAGCCAGTTGATATATAATAAAAGTTTTTTTTCTGGAATACCCCTTTAACCAAGGAAGCATAGTATACCATGAAAAGCAATTCCAAGAGCTAATTCTGCAACTTGCACTATGTTGCACTAGATGTTTCTTTTACATGTGCCGCTGGTAGAATAGATGGACTATGTACCATGAAGTATGGGCATCTTTCTTGGCAGGCAGAAAGGCTGCCTAGATTGGTATCACACATTCACATATAAACCCATAATTTAAGTTCCGCAGTCAGGTCTGACATAAGTTTGTATTGGCGGTAACTTTTAACATCTTTATTGTATTGACTTAGTTTTTTCCTTTGTGTTTGTATAATCCCTGTTTAAATGGTTTACTCTGTCTACAGAAAGCAGCTGTGACTATGATGGTTGCACTTACTGCAGTACTACTTGACAGGGTTCTGGCTTCCAGTCAGGTAGAGAACCTCAGGGTCATTGTGGGCAGAGGCAGCATTGCGGGGGCAGCGATGTGGCATTGAGTTCTGTCTTTACAAGGAGATGCGCAGAGAATATAATAGAACGCGATAACAGAAAGGGTGGGAAGCCATATTCTGACTTCAAATGGAGGGACTTGTGGCTGCTTTTGTAATTCTTTTAACTTCTCCACGGTCTCTGCAAAAGGATGGGGGAGGGGGGTCAGAAGTGATCTGTCTGCCGCAAGCAATACAGTGGAGCTTCAGACAGAAGTCCCTAAGGCCTCACAACTTCATGCAAAAACTGTTCAGGATTCATAAGACAGCAGGATTTATGTTCATGAACACACATGGCAAGTAGGGCAATACTAACACTCTGCTCTTTGTTCATGGTGCTCCTCCTGTAGTCCTCAGGGGTGTGGCTGGCTGTGCCTGTGTGCAGGGGGCAGTGCTGAAAAGTACTCATGAGAAACCCTATTCAATCAGTACTGGCTCTGCCCACAAGTGAGGGAGGAGCAATGCTCCTCTCTGTACAGGAACTCTGCCATGCTGCTTGGGCTTTCACAGTAATATGGATGAAACAGGGAATTAGGCATGTTAAAGAAAAAAAAAAGTCTAATTTTTATTACTAGTGACAGGCACCGCCCCTCAAGAGTATTGCGTGACAGAGTCATTGGCATGTGGCACGCGTGTAGCTAAGGGAGGTAAGGATCAGCAAAAGGTAGTGGCATGGTGATCACAAGGACCCATGGTGGTGCATTATCCTACTGCGTGCGCTTTGAGACTTGTTAGGTTTCATACAGTTTATATGTCTTTATACTAAGATACTGTGTTGTTGTTTTTTTTTCACTAATGTTGCAATGTTTTATAAAATATTTATGCATTTACTAGAACCATGTTCTAGCAGTAACCAGGTGAAAAAACACAGACATTGCACTACACTTAAGCTTATTCATTTAGTATGAGTAAGGGTGCATTCACACATTTTTGCAATACAGTTCCCGTATCAGGTTTTTGATGAAAAATTATTTCCTCAAAACCGGACTAAACTGTATCAAAATGTGTGTACAAATTTCAACCCATATACGGTTTGAAAAATGATGTCCGGTTGCATCCGTTTTTTAAGAAAAAAAATGTATACGTTTTTAACTTTTCACTTCATTTTGAATAAAGTTTCACTTGTTTGATTGAAATTCCAATAAAAAAAAACTGTGCAAAGTCACAAATCGTATGCTGAAAACCGGATGGAACCGTACGCACATACGATTCTGTACGGTTCCCATTGACTCCCATGTACAAAAAAAACGTATACGGTTTAATACGGATTTTCACCCGGACCAAAAAACTTGGTAGATTACGGTTTTGGGTACGGGTAAAAAAACAGGACAAAACCGTATAAGTTGCAAAACAGACAAAACCGGATGATGCGTTGGACATACGGTTTACAATGTTAAGTCAATGCATACGGTTTTCTATACAATTCCGTAACATGACAATCTGTGGTACTACTGCACCCAGCCATCCCACAGGTGTCCTCTCCATGTTCTTCCTTCTGAGCTGCTGCAGAGGCGCAGGGTGGTTCCCTGGGGCAGTGCAGGCTGGGGCAAACAGTAGCCACTAGGAGGCCCTAGCAGCACAGAAGGGCAGGCTGCACAGTGACTTTGGCGAAATTAGACCCAGTGTGAATTCTAAGAATTTTAAGAATTATGATGCTCTAAAAGGCCATACCCTGCAAGTGCAACATCTGTGGTGTTCTCAGGAGCCTCTCTTAAAATACTAAACAAAGCACCTTATAAGATACTCATATAAGGTGGTTTTCTTGTTGAACCCTAAAAAAACTGAGTTTAAAGGGAATGTATACTTTCCTAACATTCAGCCTAAAAGGACATTCAAAGGAGTACTCCGCCCCTAGACATCTTATCCAAAGGATAGGTGATAAGATGTCTGGTCGCGGGAGTCCCGCCGCTTGGGACCCCCGCGATCTCCCTGCTGCACCCGGTGTTCGTTTAGAGCATCGGGTACAGTACCGGAGGCTCATGACATCACGGCCACGCCCGCTCAATGCAAGTCTAAGGGAGGGGGCGTGACGGCCGCCACGCCCCCTCTCATAGACTTACATTGAGGGGGCATTGCCATGACCTCACGAGTGGGGCAGGACTGTGACGTCACAAGCCTCCGCCCCGCATCACCAGTCATCTGGCCCGGAGTGACGTTCACTCTGTCTGTGCACCGGATGTCTGGGGTGCCACAGCCCGGATCGCGGGGGTCCCCAGCAGAGGGACCCCCACGATAAGATATCTTATCCCCTATCCTTTGTATAGGGGAAAAGATGTCTAGGGGCGGGTTCCCCCTTTAAGTACATGATTATAATGTGAGCCCGTCTGTCAGCAGCGACCTTTGCAACTCCCATAGCTACGCCACTAAAAAAAGGAACAAATAATTGCAATAAAACATGGCTTGTTAACAAAATCCTGTCTATAATCTGACAATCTGTTTTAATGGTTAAAGTTAAATTCAAGTTGTGAAGAGTAAAAGTTCCACCTCCCACTACATACCAATAAATACTGGCATCAAAACCTCCAGAAGCTTCTTCTAGATCACTATTTCCAGCAACATCAACCCACAAGCCATGGAAAGCTTTTAAACTCTCCGCTCATTTCCAAATGAAAACAAAAGGTCTTGTTGTCTCACAAGCTTTTGTGGTCTTAGGGCCTTAACCCTTTACATTACAGTGTAGGCTACAAATGTTATACTAAACACATATCACTTCCCCATATGGACGGCAACAGTCACCTAGAGAGATACACGGCTTCATATTTTATAATTGTTTTATCATATTTTACATAAAGGAAAAATTTACAGGCATTGAGTATTTTTGTTATAGGTATAAGGCTATCCTTCATATAAGATAGAGATAGGCATAAGGCTATTCTTCATATAAGATAGACATGAGGCTATCCTTCATATAAGATAGAGATAGGCATAAGGCTATCCTTCATATAAGATAGAGATAGGCATAAGGCTATCCTTCATATAAGATAGAGATAGGTATAAGGCTATCCTTCATATAAGATAGAGATAGGCATAAGGCTATCCTTCATATAAGATAGAGATAGGCATAAGGCTATCCTTCATATAAGATAGAGATAGGTATAAGGCTATCCTTCATATAAGATAGGGATAGGCATAAGACTATCCTTCATATACGATAGAGATAGGTATAAGGCTATCCTTCATATAAGATAGAGATAGGTATAAGGCTATCCTTCATATAAGATAGGGATAGGCATAAGACTATCCTTCATATACGATAGAGATAGGTATAAGGCTATCCTTCATATAAGATAGAGATAGGTATAAGGCTATCATATTTTATAATCGTTTTATCATATTTTACATAAAGAAAAAATTTACAGGCATTGAGTATTTTTGTTATAGGCATAAGGCTATCCTTCATATAAGATAGAGATAGGCATAAGGCTATCCTTCATATAAGATAGAGATAGGTATAAGGCTATCCTTCATATAAGATAGAGATAGGCATAAGGCTATCCTTCATATAAGATAGAGATAGGTATAAGGCTATCCTTCATATAAGATAGAGATTGGTATAAGGCTATCCTTCATATAAGATAGGGATAGGCATAAGACTATCCTTCATATACGATAGAGATAGGTATAAGGCTATCCTTCATATAAGATAGAGATAGGTATAAGGCTATCCTTCATATAAGATAGAGATTGGTATAAGGCTATCCTTCATATAAGATAGGGATAGGCATAAGGCTATCCTTCATATAAGATAGAGATAGGTATACGGCTATCCTTCATATAAGATAGGGATAGGCATAAGGCTATCCTTCATATAAGATAGAGATAGGTATAAGGCTATCCTTCATATAAGATAGAGATAGGTATAAGGCTATCCTTCATATAAGATAGAAATAGGTATAAGGCTATCCTTCATATAAGATAGAGATAGGTATAAGGCTATTCTTCATATAAGATAGAGATAGGTATAAGGCTATCATTCATATAAGATAGAGATAGGTATACGGCTATCCTTCATATAAGATATAGATAGATATAAGGCTATCCTTCATATAAGATAGAGATAGGTATAAGGCTATCCTTCATATAAGATAGAGATAGGTATAAGGCTATCCTTCATATAAGATAGAGATAGGTATAAGGCTATCCTTCATATAAGATAGAGATAGGTATAAGGCTATCCTTCATATAAGATAGAGATAGGTATAAGGCTATCCTTCATATAAGATAAACATAGGTATAAGGCTATCCTTCATATAAGATATAGATAGATATAAGGCTATCCTTCATATAAGATAGAGATAGGTATAAGGCTATCCTTCATATAAGATAGAGATAGGTATAAGGCTATCCTTCATATAAGATATAGATATATATAAGGCTATCCTTCATATAAGATAGAGATAGGTATAAGGCTATCCTTCACAAAAGATATAGATAGATATAAGGCTATCCTTCATATAAGATATACATAGCTATAAGGCTATCCTTCACATGATATATAGATAGATATAAGGCTATCCTTCATATAAGATATGGATAGATATAAGGCTATCCTACATATAAGATATAGATAGATATAAGGCTATCCTTCATATAAGATATAGATAGACATAAGGCTATCCTTCACATAAGATATAGATAGATATAAGGCTATCCTTCATATATGATATAGATAGACATAAGGCTATCCTTCATATAAGATATTGGCATGAGGACTTCTGGTTCCGGCACCATGCTGTGAAGATGCGTGTGCTGCTCGCTCCTCTCCTAAGTTCCCAGCATAACCCAATTACCCGCATATTTCTCATCCCCCCTGGGGTCTACTCTGCTCCCAGGTGTTGGGGTCTTCATGGACAAATACCTGCGCAAAATGGGTCACAAGAACCATTCCAAGAGCCAGAACAGGACGACACGTAGGGCGGAAGAGGCCGAGCACATGGTGGACTCTCCTTCATCTAGCCGCTACCTCTCCTGCTCGCTCTGACAGGGCTCCATCGGAGACTGGAGAAGACAGAGAGCTTCCACCCTTTAAAGGGGTACTCCGGTGGAAAACTTTTTTTTTTAATCAACTGGTGCCAGAAAGTTAAAAGATTTGTAAATGACTTCTATTAAAAAAAATCTTAATCCTTCCAGTACTTATTAGCTGCTGAATACTACAGAGGAAATTATTTTCTTTTTGGAACACAGAGCTCTCTGCTGACATAATGACCACAGTGCTCTCTGCTGACATCTCTGTCCATTTTAAGAACTGTCCAGAGTAGGAGAAAATCCCCATAGAAAACATATGCTGCTCTGGACAGCTCCTAAAATGGACAGAGATGTCAGCAGAGAGCACTGTGTTCACAATGTCAGCATATTGTCCCATATTGTCATCTCTTTTTATAGTGCTATACTGTTATGAAATTGATCTTGTGGAACGTTGAAGGGCTTAGATCTCCACACAAGCGCAATATGGTCCTTCGTCATCTCAAAAAATTGGCTCCAGATATTGCCTTTTTGCAAGAGACCCATTTGGAGGAAGGTGATTTTCTTAGACTGAAAAAGTGGTGGGTGGGCTTGGTTGTTGGCTCTGCTTCTGTTGCTAGAAAAGCGGGTGTGCTCACATTGTTTCATAAGTCCTTTGTCCATCAGCTCATCTCCTTCATGGCTGATGATCAGGAGCCCTTATGTAGAGCGCATATAGAGCGCATATAGAGCGCATATAGATATATATGATTTAGTTAATGTCTATGGTCCGAATGAAGATAACCTTACTTTTTTTGACTCTTTAGCAGGACTTGTGCAACAGAGTACTGTCAGGGACCGGGTAATGGCGGGTGACTTCAATGAGGTTATGTGAATGGAGGAAGATAGAAGACATAACAGAAGGGGTGTGACTGTCCGTAGGGAGAGGGGGAGTACTTTTACCTATTTTGGCCATGCAGGTGGGTTTTTTGGATGCATGGCGTCACTTACACCCTAAGTCCCATGAATTCACTCACTATTCATGGTCTAGGATAGACTGTGTATTTGTAGATATGGCCCTTGTAGCTACGATAGACTCCCTTGCCATTGAGGACTTAGTTATCTCTGACCATGCTCCCATATCTTTGGTGGTGACTGATTTAGTCCCAAGGGGGGATGACTATATTTGGAGGTTCTCGCAGGGGTTGGCTAGAGATGAATCCTTTAAACAACTTCTCCAGGGGTGGTTGGCAGATTATGTTTCTTGTAATGCACCATCTGAGGTATCATCCCAGACCTATTGGGAGGCAGCTAAAAGCAGTCTTCAGAGGCCGTATTATGGCCTATACTGCATCCACTAAGAAACGTATCTCACAGCATTTGCGGGATAAGGGGGAAACCCTTAGAAGAGCCTATACTTCCTTCCTCTCTGACCCATCGGAGGTAAATAGAGAAACCTGGCAGCTTGCTCGGACTGACTATTAATTATGGGTAGATCAGAAGGAAAATTTGCATAGATCTTATCTGGATGCTGCTCTATTCCGTTATGGCAATAAGCCTGGCAAGTTGTTGGCACACTTCGCTAAAGTTAATCCTTCTGCCCATGTCTTGGCGCTCAAGGATAACCTAGGCAATATGGTCACTCATCCCTGTGATATTGCTTCCCAATTTAAGACTTATTTCCATCACCTATATACTCCACCTACTCCTTCTATCCCTGCTGATAGGGACTGGTTAAGGGCAACGCCATTACCTACACTATCTAGGGAGGAGAGGGAGTCTCTAAATGCTCTTTTTTTCTTTAGAAGAACTGCAGAATGTGGTTAGGTCCCTCTCTTTCGGAAAGGCACCAGGTCTGGACGGGTTTCCGGGGGAATTTTATAAATTGCTATTGCCGGAAATTTCCCCCACTATATTGCCATTGTTTAACGCATACTTGATGGGACTTGTTCCTTCTACGGTCAACGCTGCCCACAAACGGGTCTTGCCGAAGCCGGGAGGGGATCCCCTAAACCCAGGGGGTATAGACCTATCTCCCTTATCAATGTAGATTCAAAACTACTATCTTAAATAAGAGCTAACCAACTGGCTGTTATATTGCCCCGACTCATATTGCCTTCCCAAGTAGGTTTTGTTAAGAGTAGAGCTGCAGTAGCCAACCTACCTAAGGTTTTAGCTGTATTGGAAACTGCCCACCTCTATCCTGTGGCCCATCCCTCTCCCGTTATCTTGTCCATTGACGCCGAAAAGGCTTTTGATAGCGTGAGTTGGGATTGGTTATGGAGCGCCCTGGATCATATGGGCTTTGAAGGTGCTTTTTTAACAAATGTGCGCTCGTTGTATTCGACCCCTTTAGCTAGGGTGCACCTTTCGGGGTTTCTTTCTGACCCGTTTTCACCACAGCGGGGCACTCGCCAGGGGCTTCCTCTATCCCCTTTACTCTTTAATTTGGTGTTAGAACCCCTGTCGAGGTTTCTGACCACTACTTCCTCATTTACCAGAATTAAGGTGGGCCCCCATGAAGTGAAGTCTGCACTATTTGCAGATGACATTTTATTGTTTTTTGCTCATCATGAGGAAGATCTAAGGGGGGTGTTTGAGATCCTTACGGATTTTAGGAGGGTTATGGGATTTAAAGTGAACCCCTCCAAGAGTACTCTCTTAGATTTTAAGGGGTATTTAGGTGGGATGCTCTCCTGCATCTATCTATATGTTAAATTATCCCCCTTTGTTACAGAAAATTATTTCTGACTTAAACCATTGGCAGTCCCTTCTCCTCCATTTTCTGGCCCGATGCCATCTCTTGAAGATGATGGGGTTTTCCAAATTATTATACACAATGCAGACTATCCCTTTACTACTTAAGCATATCATATCATGACTAAGGGTGTTTTACGCCTGAAACGCGTCATGTCCTTTCCCTGACCTGTGTTTCTGATTTTACTTAATAAATGGGACTTTCTGCATACTCCACGCTGGCATTTTTCTAATTCTCCTTGTGATTTGGTGTTCCCGTGCACAGCCGGTGAGCTGATCTACTCATCTCTCTACTCTACATTATTATAGATTATGAAGTCACCCATTGTGCAATTGTGCATTAGTATAAGCAGCACAACTAGACACTTGGGGCCACAGGGCATTTCTTCTTAGGTGATGTTTCAAGTAAGCATAAAGCATATGGTTGTCTAAAACATGTCATACCCTTTAAATCACAGGTCTCAAACTGTGGCCCTCCCGATGTTGCAAAACTTCAACTCCCAGCATGCCCGGACAGCCAACGGCTGTCCGGGCATGCTGGGAGTTGAGGTTTTGCAACATCGGGAGGGCCACAGTTTGAGACAGCTGCTTTAAATTGTCTTATAATAGCCCTGCAATTGTTAGGATTGTTAATAGAGTCCAGACACACTGAGCTGGCCACAGTCCAAATAGTTCAGTCTCAGTTATCACCTCCATTTCTTCCCAATAACAAGCATGTTTGGCTCAGCAGAACATCATACAGGTGAGGCTACCTGTATTATTCCTTCACCCCCATGATCACTCCAGTTCTGAGAACCTCCAAAAACATTGATCTATAATTTATATAAAAACTCTTTCTATGTGCTTCTTATGAAGACAACCCCTTTTCGAATAGCACTACTAGAACATATGGACATGATAGAGGGGGTCCTCTAACCCAGGATCCACCAGAGGCAGAACTCCTTATAAAGTGCAGGCCTAGCTATGGCAGCCCTAGTCTTTTCATGTACTACATGCCTGGTCATTGATTTTTTTTTATGGCTCCAATTTACCAATAACAGCAAAACACTGAGGTTTTATTAATGTCGGACCAGCCGATAGAGGGGCTAGCTTAAATTAATGGATGAATAAGCCGTATGAGACAATCTCTTAAAGGGGTACTCTGCCCCTAAACATCCTATCCCCTATCCAAAGGATAGGGTATAAGATGTCTGATTGCGGGGGTCCAACTGCTGAGACACCGCCACGATCTCCAGCTTGGCACCCCAGTCATCCGGTGCATGGAGCGAACTCCCCCACAGCCATCACACCTCCTCCATTCATGTCTATGGGAGGAGGCATGACAGCTCCAAGCTTCCGTGTCCAGCCTGGAGATCGATGGGGGTCCCAGCAGCCAAAACCCCCGCGATCAGACATCTTATCCCCTAGCCTTTGCATAGGGGATAAGATGTTTGGGGCGGAGTACCCCTTTAAGGGTCTGTTCCTACATTCAGGTTTTTTTATGCAGTTTTTGAAGCCAAAGCCAGGAACGGATCTGAAAAAAAAAAAAGAAATATCTCTTTTCTTTATACATTGTCCTTCGTTTATGAACTGTTCCAGGACTTGGCTTCAAAAACTGCATAAAAAAACTAAACATGGGTACAGCCCAGAAAATATTGAGAATTGGCGTATACAGATTGAGAATTGGGGAACACAGATTGAGAATAGGGGTACAAAAAAGCTAAGCTACCTTTTCCAGACTATACGGTACCAATATTACTAAAAACAGTAAAGGCAAAACATCAAAGAAGGAAATTTCAATTCCCAAATCCCATTGCTGTTTATGCCACAGACCTCTGATTTCACTATAGCTGCCAGTGACAATTCGAATAGATTCATCCATAGACAAGTGATTACGGGGCCTCGGATGACTCTGCTTTTCTTCATGTAATAAGGCTATTGCTGTCAGCGTATTAGGATCTGGTCCAAACATGTGAAACTTCGCCATGTTGAAGCATCATGAAAAATCTAATAACATCTATAATAACGGATGGATATCACTTAACTATAAACATTAGAGAAGTTAACAAGAAACAAACGACTATTTACATACATTAAAAACATTTAAAAAATGACCTTTCATCATTGTTAGCAGCATTTCTAAGAAACATTCTGATATAATACTACAAGTTCGTATAAGATACAGATGCAATAAGATACAGCTACAAGTTAGTAATTGTAAGCAGTATATAACGTATACATCGGACACAACCCATTATACATCGCATACAACAAGATGTGTACTTACTAGAGCCAAACACAAGCCAGCCTTCCTTGCCAAGATGCAGTCCAGTCTGGTATCTGGTGTACAGTCCTGACAATGCCAGCAGAGGCGGCGAGCTACACTGCCCATTATATGTCACACCCAAAGCCACGTGGAGAGCACTGCATTTACTGCCAGATTGTACAGAGAGCTATGTGGTGTACCTCAGAGAATTCTGCTCTTGGCGTATAAAATTACATAGTGTAGCTGCATAAAGAGAGGCAATATGGTCATTAGCATTGGCCAAGCCTTTTAGGCAGCAGTTTATGCTAGGATATATATATATTTTCAGTTTATATATAATAGCTCTCTATTGGTGCTTTGTATATTAAAGGGGTATTCCAGGAAAAAACTTTTTTTATATATATATCAACTGGCTCCAGAAAGTTAAACAAATTTGTAAATTACTTCTATTAAAAAATCTTAATCCTTTCAGTACTTATGAGCTTCTGAAGTTAAGGTTGTTCTTTTCTGTCTAAGTGCTCTCTGATGAAACCTGTCTCGGGAAACGCCCAGTTTAGAAGCAAATCCCCATAGCAAAGCTCTTCTAAACTGGGTGGTTCCCGAGACACGTGTCATCAGAGAGCACTTAGACAGAAAAGAACAACCTTAACTTCAGAAGCTCATAAGTACTGAAAGGATTAAGATTTTTTAATAGAAGTAATTTACAAATCTGTTTAATTTTCTGGAGCCAGTTGATATATATAAAAAAAGTTTTTTTCCTGGAATACCCATTTAAGTGTATATCATATGGGCGAAAATGTAAGCTCATGAAGCAGAACATTTATCCCCATAGATAATAGGGTTCAGGTGGCAGAGGCCACCAACAATTCGTAGAACTCAACCTAAATAAAGACTAAGGCTAGGTTCACACTGCGGAATCTCCGGGCAGACGTTAGGACCGTGCAGACATTACAGTCTCCAATTGACTGCAATGTGTTCCGCGAGTATTTCTGCCTGAAGAATGAGCAACGCCATTCTTCAGGTGAAAATTTCCAAGGGGATTTTCCTTCACAAATTCCGCTTCACAAATTTCGAAGTGTAAATTTGTGGATACATACTATACATTTTAGCAAGCGGAATTTCTGCCTGCAATTTCAAAGCGGAATTGCAGGAGGAAATTCCATAGTGTGAACCTAGCCATATTGTTGTACATTAAAGGGGCCATCCACCCTTTGAAAAAAATGCTACCCCGATAGAACACTATTTTCAGTGGTCAGTCCCTGATTCTGTAAGGCAGTATAGTTTAAAGGGGTACTCCGCTGCCCCATCATTAAAGCATTTTGTTCCGAATGCTTGAAGCAGGCGGTAGGGGGTCGTGACGTCACGCCCACGCCCCTTGTGAGGTCACACCACGCCCCCTCAATGCAAGTCTATGGGAGGGGGCATGGCAGTCGCCACGCCCCCTCCCATAGACTTGCATTGAGGGGGTGTGGTGTGACATCACGAGGCGCCTGGGCGTGATGTCACAACCACCGCCGCTGGAACCCACGTTCTAAATGAACGCTGGGTGCTGCACAGAGATTGCGGGGGTCCCCCGGGATCAGACATCTTATCCCTATTCTTTGGATAGGGAATAAGATGTCTAGGGACGGAGTACCCCTTTAAAAGCACATACACCCTGAAAACAGCTGCCTGCTGCCTGTGATGTGTCTCCTGTCACTGGCCCCGTCTGTTCACCATTGATTGACAGCAGGATATATGGGAAAAGTTTCCTTAAAAGAGCATACCGGAATCTAAGTTTTTATTCCTTATCCAGAGGATAGGGGATAAAATGTCTGATCATGGGGGCCCGCCGCTGGGACCCCCCCTGCGATCTCCCTGCAGCACCTGCATTGCCTTTGGGGCTGCGTCTCCAGTGTCGGAAACGTCGCCAGTGACGTCACACCACGTCCCTTCCATTCATGTCTATGGGAAGGGGCATAACGGCCGTCACGCCCCCTCCCATAGACATGAATGGAGGGGGCGTGGTGTGACGTCACGGAGGGGGCGTGATGCTACATCACGTCTCCAGCCTTGGAAACCCGGAAGTTTCCTACACTGAAGACGCAGCCCCGCATACAATGCGGGTGCTGCAGGGAGATTGCGGGGGGATCCCAGCGGAGGGCCCCCTGCGATCAGACATTTTATCCCCTATCCTCTGGATAAGGGATAAAAGCTTAGATCCCGGAATACTCCTTTAAAATTTCCCATTCTTTCCTTCTGGGAACTTGATGGATACAAGACATTGCACAGTCAAAGTATGAAACTATTCAACTAGCAGGTCTTCTTTACAAAAAACAACAGTGTATACCTACAAGTGGAATTTTTCCAGTGGATATACTCTGTCAATAGCCAAATGCTTATTTGGCCAACATCTATTTTTGCTGATCCCCTCCCCTCACAATACACACATGCACATGTGTTACCAATGGGAAGAGGGGGATAAGCATATGTCAGATAACTCTGGTGGCAGCTTATATTTCTCTCCCTTGAGAACAAAGGATTGGACATGCTGAATTTTTAACATTACGATACCTAACATATTAGTAGCATGCCAAAAAACTAGATAAAATTCCATCACTGCTCACAAACTGAGAAAACCTTGCACACTATGTAAACCCCATCATGTGTTCCAGTGATGCAATTGGGAAACCACTCAGTAAAAACAATTTGGTGTACATAGAAACAATTTGGTGGACTTTTTTTTAGAATGCCGTAGGGTTTAATGTGGGTGGCCATTCTATTCAGGATGGGTTTGTGTAGAGGATGCAGCTTTGGCCGTCACTTGGGGATTATGTTAAACAGAACCCCTTCGTTTACAGCACCCACTTTGAAGAAATTTAATAAAAGGGCCACATTCACGGCATATGATACTATGGATTGAGTTATACTAGCTGATTTACCCTTAAGATTACATTGGTGACAGTAGGTTGGTGAATCTGCTTTATCCCAATATAGAGTACCCTTGCCATGAATTGAATTACTTGTTTGCTGGCATCTGAGAATAATTTTTGCCATTAGTCACTACATTGGAATTGAGTACAGGCTTGATTTTTAAATATATTGTGATGACTTGCTCTTGCAGATAGGTGCGGTTGCAGTATAGAAGCAAGGAAACAATACTTTTCAAATCAAAGTTCAGTGTTTTATTCACACTTGTCATACAGGAAACAGTCTTTAAACGCAGAACAGAGGAAAACGAAACAAAAGTCCACCTGTATTCCTTAGGTGTTTGTTCACATCTGACCAAACAAGTCTTTTCCAGGCCTCCCGGCAGGCTGTTCACCAGCTTCCAACCTTGGAGTAAGGCTAAATTTCCACTTGTTTTTTTTTTTTTTTTTGCAAAACGCAAAGAAATACACCAATTCTGCCGCATGGCGTTTTTTGGGTCAAAAAACGCTGCGGCCAGATGTTAGCTGTAAATCAATGAGAAATCGCAAATTTCGAATTCCACTTGGCGTTTTTTCACTTTGGCGTTTTTTAAATCCTTTTGGTGTTTTTTAACTTTTTCTGCGTTTTTTTCCCGCTCTTTGGCGTTTTGAAAAAAACGCTGTAGTTCCCTCAAACCGGCGTTTTTTGTCAAAATCGTGGTGTTTTGCTCCAATAGAAGTCTATGGGAGTGAGAAAACGCCAAGAAAAACGCTATGTGGATTTTAACTTTGGCGTTTTTGCAGGCGGCTTTTAATCTTTCTTGGACTTTAGCGATCCAAAAAAGTGATGTAGATAGCTGTTTTTAATAAAATTTCGTAGGGTACCATTAAAAAATTTTTTTCAAAAATATACAGTACTAAGGAAAAAATTGTATCTAACGAAATGTATATTATTGAAAAAAAAACTATTACTTTTTAAACAGGGATCAATTTATGTGTGCGGGGAAATAAAAATGTAGCTGACAATTATAAAAATGTATTGTGTGTGTGTTTTTCACTTTTTTGCTTTATTTTTAAAAAATGTTTTAGTTAGTACTACTACTCCCAGCATGGAACACACTGTTCCATGATGGGAGTAGTACTACCTGTACAAATAGACAGATCGCCCGCTGCGATCTTTCTCTATAATATATAGATGCGGCGGCCGCTCTTCTCTGGTCCCCTGCCCTGACGTATATTTACACTTATTCATATTTCCCGCAGGGCTGTGATTGGCCAGATGGTTCCAGCCAATCACAGCTCTGTGAGAAATAGGAATATGTGTGTATATACGGCCGTGCAGGGGACCATAGGAGAGCGGCCACTGCATCTATACATTATACAGGAGGATCACAGCGGCTGTCAGGAGTGATACCCGCTGTGATCTTTCCATAACTGCAGGTAATACTGCTCCCAACATGGAATACACTCTGCCTCATGCTGGGAGCGGTAGTACCTGCATTAATAGACAGATCGCAGTGGGTGTCAGAAGTTACACTTGCTGCGATCTGTCTATTAATACAGGTACTACAGCTCCTAGCATGGAGCAGAGTGTGCTCCATGTTGGGAGTAGTAGTGCCTGCTTAAGGACACATCACAGTGGATGTCACTACTGACACCCTCTGTGATCGTCCTGTCTATAGCAAAGATGGAGCGACTGTATACATCGCTCACATCCCTGCTCTGCACTGTACTCTGGGCCGGCCACTCATTCATTCATCTTTTCCAATGACCCTCACCCTGCACTTGGTCATTCCCAGTATGAGCCGTCCCGGATTGGCCTTCCAGCCATACTACGCCCATAGTGTCAGTCTGCATCACAGCACGGACACTAAATAAATACCGGTTCTTACTTCACCAAGGCCAGGAGCCTTGGTGACACATATCGCCCATCCACCACGCCATGCCTTTCACCTTCTCACAGTATGTAATGTCAGCTATTGCAGGAATGAATGTCGGATGAACACCTTATACACATTAGATGTCTATTTGGTTCCGACAAGATCATTGGGTTCTGATGACATTAATCTAATGTGTAGTCACCTGAAATGGCTGAAGAAAGGTAGGTTCAGAGTAGATGCAGACAGAAGGTTAGATCATCTATGATCATTTCTTCTCTTTACAAAAGTAGCTTAGACTGAAATTACGGTTTCATGGACAATTCTACATGCAACATTAAAGGGGTACTCCGGTGGAAAATTTTTTTTTTTAAATCAACTGGTGCCAAAAAGTTAAACAGATTTGTAAATTACTTCTATAAAAAAAAATCTTAATCCTTCCAGTACTTATTAGCTGCTGTATACTACAGAGGAAATTATTTTCTTTTTGGATTTTTTTTTATGTCTCTCCACAGTGCTCCCTGCTAACACCTCTGTCCATTTTAGGAACTGTCCAGAGCAGCATCTGTTTGCTATGGAGATTTTATCCTGCTCTGGACAGTTCCTGACATGGACAGAGGTGTTAGCAGAGAGCACTGTGGTCAGACTGAAAAGAAATCCAAACAGAAAAGAATTTCCTCTGTAGTATACAGTCGCTAATAAGTACTGGAAGGATTAAGATTTTTTTTTTATAGAAGTAATTTACAAATCTGTTTAACTTTCTGGCACTAGTTGATTTAAAAAAAAAAAAAAAGTTTTCACCGGAGTACCCCTTTAAGGTTCACACATACAGACGACTCTTGAAAATAGAAAGTTAAATAGGATTTGTAAGTTTGTCAGGTTTCAATTCTGGTTCGTTTCTACAGCAAAAATAGAGCTGTAAACTCTACACTTCTTTTTATAAAATACAACTGATAAGTTCTGTATAGATGTTCATTGTTAATATGCCCTAACATGGCAGACACCGAGGCATTGGGAAGTCCCCTAGCTGCCATGACAACTGACTGGTACCCCTTGAGTTCTGTTTGGAGCCCACACAGGACCGACACCTGTCATCTAACACCTTTGATGCCGTTATTGGTCACTATTCAAGCTATTAACCAGCATCAGAGTGATCTCCAATTCCACCTGCTTTAAAGAGGTATTCCAGGCAAAAATATTTTATCCCCTATCCAAAGGAAAGGAGATAAGGTGTTTGATCGCAGGGGGCCCGCTGCTGAGACCCCCGCGATCTCCCTGTAGCACCCGCATTCTATGCGGGGACTGCGTCTCTAGTTTCGGAAATCTACAGGTTTCCGGGACTGGGGGCAGATGTCACGCCACGCCCCCTCCATTCATGTCTATTGGAGGGGGCGTGACGGCTGTCACGCCCCCTCCCATAGACATGAATGGAGGGGGCGTGGCGTGACGTCACGTCCCCAGTCCCGGAAATCTGAAGGCTTCCGAAACTGTAGATTCAGCACCTAAATAGAATGCGGGTGCTACAGGGAAATCCCAGGGGTCTCAGCAGCGGGCCCCCTGCGATCAAACACCTTGGGGGATATTTATCAAAGTTGTCTATGTCCCGCATCTATATAGACCAAACTACAGAGTGTTAGTCTGGTCTATTGTGCACCTAGTTTATCAAATGGCACAAGGCTCTTGATAAATTCTGTGCACAGACTGCATGATCTATGCTTTAGACTGTATTTAAACCTGCTCCAACATGGTCTGACATTTCGGCGTACTTTCAGCCTATGCGACTTGTCGCTGAAAAGTCGCTTTTGATAAATTCAGCACCAATGCATTTTCCAATGCATTTCAGTCTAAAATAGACTAGCATACATAATGTTCTAAAAATCCTCTAGAGCAAAAGTCGCAGAAAAGTCGCACATATTTAGACTGCGACTTTCTGTGCGACAAATTTAGACAGGAAAACCAGTCTAAACCCTTTGATAAATCTTCCTCCTTATCTCCTTTCCTTTGGATAGGGGATAAAATAATTTTGCCCGGAATACCCCTTTAAAGTATCAGCTGCAGACTGCACCAACTGGGTATGGAGTAGGCCTAGCTCCTGAGCCACGTAATATTTCACACTATGACAGATGAAGAAAAAAAAAAAATTATTTTGGGTAAAAAAATGAAATAATGTATAATATATATATATATATATATATATATATATATATATATATATATGTGTGTGTGTGTGTGTGTGTGTGTGTGTATAAGCTATCATCACATTCATATTGATCAAAACCATTAAATTGTCAAGTTATGTATCCCACGTAGTAGATAGATATTGAATATTATGAAAGGCAGATTAATTCTGAGAGTGTTATTTGATAAAAAATAACCCAGAAATTGGTGTAGCTAAATTTAACCCAAAAAATTTAAAAAAATATGAGAAATAAAAAATCAAGATTCAAGTAGAGGTTTGGTAAAATGAGAAAGTATGGTTGGATTGGATAGATTCATTAATATATTATATATGTTTTTTTTGTTTTGTTTTTTTGTTGCTCTCTGGGGTGGGAGGGTATGGGGTGTGTTATTGAGATTTAATGTATAGTGTTCTGTAAATCTGTGAGGTTTTTCTTGGCTTATTTCCTTTTTGTATTGTTAAATGGTTAAAAAAAAAAAAAGTAAAAAAAAAAGAAGAAAGACAGATAACTACAAAAGGTATAAATAGTCATCAGAATGTAGTATGAACCTCAAAATGACATCAATAAAAAACTACAGCTCACCCTGTGGAAAACAAGCCCTTATAAAGCTCCTTCCTATAAAGTGTTAAAAAAACCTTCTGGGTGTAAGAATATAGCGATGCTATCATGGTGATTGATGGAATAAAGATAACAAAATCCCTAAAGTTGCAGTATTGCTGTGCCTTCTATATTTCCACTATCCCCCCGAAAGTCTTTTAATTCACATATGTGAAATCTGTCAAGTAGGTATAGCTGATGGTAACAGACGGTATCCAATGTCTTACACAGTAGTCAAGCACAATGTACAAATACAACATTTCTCATCATACACAAAGTACGTTGCTATACACCAGACATCAGCTCAAGCATGCAGTCGTCATAGAGAAAGACCAGACGTAGTAATGCAGGTGCCTCACCTTACAACCAGAAGGGTTCCGCCGTGGGGATGTACTCTAGTGCTACCATACACTTATGAATCTGTTCACCAGAAAGCAAAAAAATCGAGAACAAAGAACATAGGACCTTTTCTCAGGAATAATGTGAAGAATCGGCCTGTGTAAACAGAGGGACTATTCGGTCCCAGTACATCACATTTGCCTATGTTTGCATTGTCGTATCTCTTCCCAGCTCTTCAGCCAATGGCAGTTGTGATGACCCATTCGTTCAGAATACACAAATGCCATGAAAATGATCTGTTTGGCAATATTCAAACCACCACTATATGGAGGTCCAGTGTCCTCGCACATTGTATTTGCTGCCAGCTGCTTTCACATTTCCTACTGAGATTGATTTTTTAAGTGCACTTTTTAGCTGATCAATAATTTATTGTAATGAATACTTTGTGGAAATGACCAGCAGTTTTTTAAGGGGGAGAAACATTTAGCATTTCATATCAAGACATTTTGGAGAATTTGGTGGATAATCTTTACACTGACTTTTAAAATTCATCACCTATCCTCAGGATCGGCCATCATTCTTAGATACCCCACTGATCAGATATTTTAGAGCCTGGGTTCTCAACCTGGGGTACGCCACGGGTTGTTTGGGGGTACGCGAAAGCGCTGACAAATACCGGCCATGCATTGGCCAGTATTTGTCAGTGCAGAGCCGCGGCAATTTACTGTACAGTAGCACGGCCCGATCTGCGGCCGAGGCTACTGTAAGTGAGCTGCGTGGTTGCCGGGGAGACGTGTTACCTCCCCTTACTTTGCACGGAATTGCCGCACAGCGCAGGAGGACGTCACACGTCAGTGTGGCCCCGCTGAACGGGACGCGCTGCGTGAAGGAACACCTAGAAGGACGCCAGGTAAAACAAAAAAAAAGTTAAAAACAACTGTATGGACTGGAGGGGGACTGTATGGGACAGAGGGGGATGTATGGGACAGAGCACAAGGCATTAAGATGGAGAGGGATAATGGCAGAGGGAGGATGGGGAGTAATAAAGTACAAGGCATTAAAATTTTATACCTTGTGCTTTATTACTTAGGCCCTGTCAGGTTGAGTCCCTCGGTGACCTGGGGGCTCTCCTGCTGTGTCTCCCTTATTTATTGTACTATATATATAGTCAGTATACTAATGTATAGACTGTATTAAGGACCTTTGGAGGACTAATGTAATTGTCTAAAGGACTTGTGAGATGTTACATGATATGTTTATGTTATCCAGAGGGCACCATTAAGGGGGCGGCCATTACAATTACAGAAAGACTAGATGTCTCAGTGCTAGTGTCCAGCTACCTGGAAGGCCTCAAATCTACAGTCACTTCCAGTAAGTCAAGTCTATGTCTGCTGTCACTGCCTACAGTCCAGTCAAGCCCAAAGTCAATTATCTAAAGTCTATTACAAGTATAATTGGTCCCAGCAAGCTGCGAGGTCCTTCTGTGTTCATGGCCACCTCTCTGGGATTCTGGCCAAGCTGTAGAAACTATAACAACTGTCTGACCTCAGTAAAGCCTCCATTAAACCATAACCTCGTCGTGGACTAATTTCACTGCCTAGCCTTTGGGATAGCGGAGATATTGTTTGGGTGGTTCCCAATACCCAAAAACCACTCTGGCGTCACGAACATTAGGGGTTAATAACATCTTTCCCCTGGGGTTATCACCATCTGCCCTATCCACCTACACCGCTACACCCCATGGTCCCGCCATTCACCGTGGCTCACCACACTTGCATTGCCATACTATTGGTAGCAGCTGTGCAAAATACCAATAGTACAGCGATGCATGGATATAAACACTGTGTATGGCTCACCAGAACACCACAAATCCTTTAAACAGTTGGTTTACAGGGTGCCTGCAGTAGGGCCCCACTGATCTAATGTTGATGGCTTATCCTGAGCATAACACCTATAAAGATAGTACATTATTGCCTGTTCTCACATGTATGTATGTCAGAAAGGTAATACTAATTCAGTTAGGGTGATTTTAATAATACATCAGCTTATCCAGTCTTTATTTTTCTATTGTGCCAAATGTAAAATACCAAGCCATGCCTGTTGTGAAGAATATAGAGGCTGGCTTGGCAGATCTGACTAGTGATGTCCTCCCGCGCTGCTCTTCAGCATGACGTCAGGGGCATCACTCGTCAGAAGTCCCAACAGCCATCGCTGCCCACTGAGTTAAAGGGGTATTCCAGCTTTATACATCATATCCCCTATCCAAAGGATAGGGGATATGATGTATGATCGCAGGGGTTTTGCCGCTGTGGACCCCCGCAATCTCGGAGCAGTCCCTGCATTCCGTGCGGGCGCTGCCTCCAATACAGGGATGTGACTTCATGGCCATGTCCCCTCCATTAATGTCTATGGGAGAGGGTGGGACGGGCATCATGCCCCCTCCCATAGACATGAATGGGGGGGGGCGTGGCGTGATGTCACCTGCAGCTGCGAAATGGGACGGTCTGGGGACTTCCACCAGTTAGGAGAGCACTGTACCAGAGAACAGTCTAGTACACATTTGTAAATATTAATGTCATTCATACTATGAAATCTGATTCCTTCTGCAGTTGATAGACGTACAATGATATGACTGTTCTGTTATGTGAGGGCCATGGCCTAGATGAGTAATGGTGGGCTGGATATTGGCCTCACCTCACAGCTTCTCAAACCTTATTTCTACATTCTACATAGCTGCTGTAATGGGTCCACGTGACTGTGTATGTAAGGCACTATAGTAGTACCATTATATACACTACTACATTACTAGGGATAATGGGAGAGATTTAGCAAAACCTGTGCAAAGGAAAAGTTGACCAGTTACCCGTAGCAACCAAACAGATCGCTTCTTTTATTTTTCAGAGTTTTTTTTTTAAATGAAAGAAGCAAGCTGATTGGTTGCTATGGGTAACCGGTCAAATTTTCTTCAGCACAAGTTTTGATAAATCTCAACCAATATGATGTATACATTTCTAGACTACCAGATTATTTGAAAGGGTTCTCCGAAGTAAATTGAACACAATCAACCTCTTAAGGACCTTTCTAGAACATGTGGCCCCGCGTCATAGCGGGTCGGGCCCAGCCTCTAACAACGGCAGGGACCCGTGGCTAATACACTGATCACAGTGCCGCGTGCCATTAACCCTTTAGATGCGGCATTCAAAGTTGATCGCCGCGTCTAAAGTGAAAGTAAACTACTCCCAACTAGCTCAGTGGGCTGCTCGGGACCACCTCGGCGAAATCGTGGCATCCCGAACAGCTGGAGGACACATGGAGGGACCCTACCTTCCTCCTGTGTGTCTGATCGCCAAATGACTGCTCTGTGCCTGAGAGCTAGGCATGAGCATTCAAGCGGCAGAAAACTGTGTATTTTTGGTCCCTTTTTATATCATGAAAAAATGAATAAAAAGTAATCAAAGAGTCCGATCAATACAAAATTGGTACCACTAAAAACTTTAGGTCACAGCACAAAAAATGAGCCCTCATAGCACCCCGTACACGGAACAATAAAAAGTTATAGGGGTCAGAAGATGACAATTTTAAACGTATTAATTTTCCTGCATGTAGTTATGATTTTTTCCAGACGTACAACAAAATCAAACCTATATAAGTAGGGTATTATTTTAATTGTTTGGACCTACAGAATAAAGAGGTGTCATTTTTTACCAAAAAATTTACTGCGTAGAAACGGAAGCCCACAAAATTTACAAAATTTGCACAATGATTTTTTTTTCTGCTTTACCATAGATTTTTGGGTAAAATTACTGATGTTATTACAAAGTAGAATTGGTGGTGCAAAAAATAGGCATTAATATGGATTTTTAGGTGCAAAATTGAAATAATTATGATGAGGAGGAAAAAACAAAAGTGCAAAAACGGACAAACCCTGGGTCCTTAAGGGTTAAAAAGGGGTTAAAAAGAAATCCTGTCCACTTTGGTCTCTCAGTTTCTTTTGTTTTTTTGTGCGCTGTACCCGAAGATACTCCCTCGTTTTTTTTTATCCTGATGACGTGATCTCCCAGCTCGTATGATGATGTTTTGAACCCACTGCAGCCTCAGTGATCGGTTGTACTATGTTAGGAACATGATAACCACAGGCACCTGGGTGGACTGGGGAGCTGGCAATGACCTTGGCAAGGTGAGTATAATGTATTTTATGTTTTTTACAGCCCTGGCTAGCTACTGTTTGTTATTTTATTTAAATCAGGGAATCCCTTTAATATATTTCTGAAATATATCTCAAACATACATTATGCATGTAATCTAAGGGAGGGTACTAGGGCTGCACAATTTATCGCAAAAACTATTGATGCTTACCTAGCCCTGGTCCCCTTTTGACAGGGGCGGACTGGCCAGCCGGTCCATTCAGCCGTCATCCGAAGGCCCGGCCGGGAAAAGGGCCCACTGTCCGCCGCCTGTCCCATTAAATTAAAAAAAAAATGTTTTAAGTTGCCCACGACACCCGGGCCCGGAGAACGGTGCTGCTGGCTGCCGTTTTGCATCTCCCACACAGCCACGGCAGCCATGTAAGAGAACCGCAGTGGCTGCCTGGGAGGAGAGGCGCTTTGAACTGCGGCGTGGCGCTGCTGTGCTTAGACGTGAGGTCACGTCACCGTGGGTTTGACGTGACCTCACTTCTAAGCTCAGCAGCGCCATGTCGGAATTCACTGTGCCACCGATCAGGGCGCCCGCAGCCCTGCTCTCTCTCTCTCTCTCTCTCGTACAGGGCCCTGCTAGTCCTCGGTGTACAGAGCCCTGCTTGTCCTCAGTGTACAGAGCCATGCTTGTCCTCAGTGTACAGAGCCCTGCTTGTCCAGTTTACAGAGCCCTGCTTGTCCTCAGTGTACAGAATTCTGCTTGTCCTCAGTGTACAGAATCCTGCTTGTCCTCAGTGTACAGAGCCCTGCTTGCTCTAAGTGTAAAGAGCCAGGCTTGCCCTCAGTGTACAGAGCACGGCTTGCCCTCAGTGTTCAGAGCCCGGCTTGCCCTCAGTGTACAGGACCCTGCTTGTACTTATTGTACAGAGCCCCTCTTGTCCTCAGTGTACAGAGCCCCGTTTGTCTTCGGTGTATAGAGCCCTGCTTGTCCTCAGTGTACAGAGCTCTGCTTGTCCTCAGTGTACAGAGCCCTGCTTGTCCTCAGGTACAGAACCCTGCTTGTCCTCAGTGTACAGAGCCCTGCTTGTCCTCAGGCACAGAACCCTGCGTTTCCTCAGTGTACAGGGCCCTGCTTGTCCTCAGTGTAAAGGGCCCTGCTTGTCCTCAGGTACAGAACACTGCTTGTCCTCAGTGTACAGGGCCCTGCTTCTCTTCAGTGTACAGAGCCCCGTTTGTCCTCGGTGTACAGAGCCAGGCTTCTCCTTAGTGTACAGGGCCCTGCTTGTTCTTAGTGTACAGAGCCCGGCTTGTCCTCAGTGTACAGAGCCCCGCTTGTCCTCAGTGTACAGAGCCCCGCTTGTCCTCAGTCTATAGAGTTCTGCTTGTCCTCAGTGTACAGGGCCCTGCTTGTCCTCAGTGCACATGGCCTTGCTTGTCCTAAGTGTACAGCGCCCTGCTTGTCCTCAGGTACAGAACCCTGCTTGTCCTCAGGTACAGAACCCTGCTTGTCCTCAGTGTACAGGGCCCTGCTTGTCCTCAGTGTACAGAACCCTGCTTGTCCTCAGTGTGCAGAACCCTGCTTGTCCTCAGTGTACGGGGCCCTGCTTGTCCTCAGTGTACAGAGACCTGCTTGTCCTCATTGCACAGAGCCCTGCTTGTCCACAGTGCACAGAGCCCTGCTTGTCCTCAGTGCACAGAGCCCTGCTTGTCCTCAGTGTACAGAGCCCTGCTTGTTCTCAGTGTACAGAGCCCTGCTTGTCCTCAGTTTACAGAGCCCTGCTTGTCCTCAGTGTACAGAATCCTGCTTGTCCTCAGTGTACAGAGCCCTGCTTGCTCTAAGTGTAAAGAGCCAGGCTTGCCCTCAGTGTACAGAGCACGGCTTGCCCTCAGTGTTCAGAGCCCGGCTTGTCCTCAGTGTACAGGACCCTGCTTGTACTTATTGTACAGAGCCCCTCTTGTCCTCAGTGTACAGAGCCCCGTTTGTCCTCGGTGTACAGAGCCCCGCTTGTCCTCAGTGTACAGAGCCCCGCTTGTCCTCAGTGTACAGAGCCCCGTTTGTCCTTGGTGTACAGAGCCCCGCTTGTCCTCAGTGTACAGAGCTCTGCTTGTCCTCAGTGCACAGAGCCCTGCTTGTCCTCAGGTATAGAACCCTGCGTTTCCTCAGTGTACAAGGCCCTGCTTGTCCTCAGTGTAAAGGGCCCTGCTTGTCCTCAGGTACAGAACACTGCTTGTCGTCAGTGTACAGGGCCCTGCTTCTCTTCAGTGTACAGAGCCCCGTTTGTCCTCGGTGTACAGAGCCAGGCTTCTCCTTAGTGTACAGGGCCCTGCTTGTTCTTAGTGTACAGAGCCCGGCTTGTCCTCAGTGTACAGAGCCCCGCTTGTCCTCAGTGTACAGAGCCCAGCTTGTCCTCAGTCTATAGAGTTCTGCTTGTCCTCAGTGTACAGGACCCTGCTTGTCCTCAGTGCACATGGCCTTGCTTGTCCTAAGTGTACAGCGCCCTGCTTGTCCTCAGGTACAGAACCCTGCTTGTCCTCAGGTACAGAACCCTGCTTGTCCTCAGTGTACAGGGCCCTGCTTGTCCTCAGTGTACAGAACCCTGCTTGTCCTCAGTGTGCAGAACCCTGCTTGTCCTCAGTGTACGGGGCCCTGCTTGTCCTCAGTGTACAGAGACCTGCTTGTCCTCATTGCACAGAGCCCTGCTTGTCCACAGTGCACAGAGCCCTGCTTGTCCTCAGTGCACAGAGCCCTGCTTGTCCTCAGTGTACAGAGCCCTGCTTGTTCTCAGTGTACAGAGTCCTGCTTGTCCTCAGTTTACAGAGCCCTGCTTGTCCTCAGTGTACAGAATCCTGCTTGTCCTCAGTGTACAGAGCCCTGCTTGCTCTAAGTGTAAAGAGCCAGGCTTGCCCTCAGTGTACAGAGCACGGCTTGCCCTCAGTGTTCAGAGCCCGGCTTGCCCTCAGTGTACAGGACCCTGCTTGTACTTATTGTACAGAGCCCCTCTTGTCCTCAGTGTACAGAGCCCCGTTTGTCCTCGGTGTACAGAGCCCCGCTTGTCCTCAGTGTACAGAGCCCCGCTTGTCCGCAGTGTACAGAGCTCTGCTTGTCCTCAGTGTACAGAGCCCTGCTTGTCCTCAGTGTACAGAGCCCTGCTTGTCCTCAGTGTACAGAGCCCTGCTTGTTCTCAGTGTACAGAGCCCTGCTTGTCCTCAGGTTACAGAGCCCTGCTTGTCCTCAGTGTACAGAATCCTGCTTGTCCTCAGTGTACAGAGCCCTGCTTGCTCTAAGTGTAAAGAGCCAGGCTTGCCCTCAGTGTACAGAGCACGGCTTGCCCTCAGTGTTCAGAGCACGGCTTGCCCTCAGTGTACAGGACCCTGCTTGTACTTATTGTACAGAGCCCCTCTTGTCCTCAGTGTACAGAGCCCCGTTTGTCCTTGGTGTACAGAGCCCCGCTTGTCCTCAGTGTACAGAGCTCTGCTTGTCCTCAGTGCACAGAGCCCTGCTTGTCCTCAGGTATAGAACCCTGCGTTTCCTCAGTGTACAAGGCCCTGCTTGTCCTCAGTGTAAAGGGCCCTGCTTGTCCTCAGGTACAGAACACTGCTTGTCCTCAGTGTACAGGGCCCTGCTTCTCCTCAGTGTACAGAGCCCCGTTTGTCTTCGGTGTACAGAGCCAGGCTTGTCCTTAGTGTACAGGGCCCTGCTTGTTCTTAGTGTACAGAGCCCGGCTTGTCCTCAGTGTACAGAGCCCCGCTTGTCCTCAGTGTATAGAGTTCTGCTTGTCCTCAGTGTACAGGGCCCTGCTTGTCCTCAGTGCACATGGCCTTGCTTGTCCTCAGTGCACATGGCCTTGCTTGTCCTAAGTGTACAGCGCCCTGCTTGTCCTCAGGTACAGAACCCTGCTTGTCCTCAGGTACAGAACCCTGCTTGTCCTCAGTGTACAGGGCCCTGCTTGTCCTCAGTGTACAGAACCCTGCTTGTCCTCAGTGTGCAGAACCCTGCTTGTCCTCAGTGTACAGGGCCCTGCTTGTCCTCAGTGTACAGAGACCTGCTTGTCCTCATTGCACAGAGCCCTGCTTGTCCTCAGTGCACAGAGCCCTGCTTGTCCTCAGTGCACAGAGCCCTGCTTGTCCACAGTGCACAGAGCCCTGCTTGTCCTCAGTGTACGGTGCCCTGCTTGTCCTCAGTGTACAGGGCCCTGCTTGTCCTCAGTGTACGGGGCCCTGCTTGTCCTCAGTGTACGGAGCCCTGCTTGTCCTCAGTGTACAGAACCCTGCTTGTCCTCAGTGTACAGAGCCCTGCTTGTCCTCAGTGTACAGAGCCCTGCTTGTCTTCAGTGTACAGAGCCCTGCTTGTCCTCAGTGTACAGAGCCCTGTTTGTCCTCAGAGTACAGAGCTCTCCCGAAGAAGTGCCCTGATCTCTCTGACGGCCTTCTAAGTCGACAGCTGCATGGACCCAAAACAGGGTAGTCTGGCCAGGTGGGTGGCTAATGTATTGTATAGTTAGTTGTATGTATCTTCTACCTGCCTTTCACCGCTCCCTACATGATGGCACAGTCTGACATATAAGTTGTATGTGAAATATAACATATCTCTGACTGTACCATCATATAGGGAGCGGTGAAAGGCAGGTAGAAGATGGAGTAGGCTTCCCAGCAGCACAGAGTATTTCTAGCAGAAACTGTAGTGAAGCAGACAGTCTGCCTTACTACAGTTCCCTCCAGAAATACATTGTGCTGCTGTGCTATTTCTTAAATAAATCTAAGAAGCCTCAGCCTCACCCAAGCAGGGGGCAAAAAAGGTAAAGTGTGTGGCTTATAAATTGACCAGTTGCTATTTTTTATCTGCCTTTCACCGCTCACTGTATGATGGCTCAGTCAGAAATTAGTTATTTTTCTGACTGTGCCATCATATAGTGAGCGGTGAAAGGCAGGTACTCTTATGAAGCAACAGAAAGAAGATGGGACGGCTCACCTCCGCTGCGTCTCTCACACTCCACACGGACTGGCCGGCAGTGCCACCGGCCTGGAACTTGGAGCAAGAAGCAGGAAATGTCCAGCGAGGTAGGATGCAAAACAGGATACTTTATTAGGACAAATGGTCAGCACATAAAACCAACGCATTTCGGGTCAGACAGGACCCTTAGTCATGGGATACTAACATTACAAAAAAACAGGTTTAATTAGAACTATACATGGTCACGCGTTAGATGGCATCATCACAGTAAAAGCAGTTACAAATAAAACCTGGACTGGAGTGCACTATAGAGATACGTCTGGAGGGCTTACAGAAAAACTAGAATAAGAGCCATCAATTAGACACGGGTGTGGTTGATGGCTCTTATTCTAGTTTTTCTGTAAGCCCTCCAGACGTATCTCTATAGTGCACTCCAGTCCAGGTTTTATTTGTAACTGCTTTTACTGTGATGATGTCATCTAACACGTGACCATGTATAGTTCTATTTAAACCTGCTTTTTTGTAATGTTAGTATGCCATGACTAAGGGTCCTGTCTGACCCGAAACGCGTTGGTTTTATGTGCTGACCATTTGTCCTAATAAAGTATCTTGTTTGCATCCTACATCGCTGGACATTTCCTGCTTCTTACTCTTGTGAAAAACTTGCTGGGGGCCTTTGCTTTATTTGGTCCGGGGCCCTGAGTGGTGTCAGTCTGCTCCTACCTGTAGGTCTGCCGCAGATCCTGTTCTACTCCCGCACAGCCAATTACTTGTCACAGCGGTGTCCAGTCTTAGCCACTAATTGGCTGAGCGGGAAGGTCCTGCAACCAGTTATTTGGCCCTGAAGAAGGAAGCACAGAAAACATTAGGAGTGCTCGGAGGAGAACAAGATCTGCAGCACACTTGGGCTGATTTACATAGTTACATAGTATACAGTCCTCAGTGTACAGGGCTCTGCTTGTCTTCAGTGTACAGAGCCCCGCTTGTCCTCGGTGTACAGAGCCCGGCTTGTCCTTAGTGTACAGGGCCCTGCTTGTCCTTAGTGTACAGAGCCCGTCTTGTCCTTAGTGTACAGAGTCCCGCTTGTCCTCAGTGTACAGAGCCCCGCTTGTCCTCAGTGTACAGAGCCCCGCTTGTCCTCAGTGTATAGAGTTCTGCTTGTCCTCATTGTACAGGGCCCTGCTTGTCCTCAGTGTACAGAGCCCTGCTTGTCCTCAGTGTACAGGGCCCTGCTTGTCCTCAGTGCACATGGCCTTGCTTGTCCTCAGTGTACGGGGCCCTGCTTGTCCTCAGTGTACAGAGCCCTGCTTGTCCTCAGTGTACAGAGACCTGCTTGTCCTCAGTGCTCAGAGCCCTGCTTGTCCACAGTGCACAGAGCCCTGCTTGTCCTCAGTGCACAGAGCCCTGCTTGTCCTCAGTGCAGAGAGCCCTGCTTGTCCTCAGTGCAGAGAGCCCTGCTTGTCCTCAGTGCACCCTGCTTGTCCTTAGTGTACAGAGCCCTGCTTGTCCTCAGTGTACAGAGCCCTGCTTGTCCTCAGTGTACAGAGTCCTGCTTGTCTTCAGTGTACAGAGCCCTGCTTGTCCTCAGTGTACAGAGCCCTGCTTGTCCTCAGTGTACAGAGCCCTGCTTGTCCTCAGTGTACAGAGCCCTGCTTGTGCTCAGTGTACAGATTTCTGCTTGTCCTCAGTGTACAGAGCCCTGCTTGTCCTCAGTGTACAGAGCCCTTCTTGTCTTCAGTGTACAGAGCCCTGCTTGTCCTCAGTGTACAGAGCCCTGTTTGTCCTCAGTGTTTTGAGCCCTCCCGAAGAAGTGCCCTGATCTCTCTGCAGGCCTTCTCAGTCAACCGCTGCATGGACCCAAAACAGGGTAGTCTGGCCAGGTGGGTGGCTAATGGATTGTATAGTTAGTTGTATGTATCTTCTACCTGCCTTTCACCGCTCCCTACATGATGGCACAGTCTGACATATAAGTTATATGTGAAATAGAACTTATATCTCTGACTGTACCATCATTAGTGTTGAGCGGCATAGGCCATATTCGAATTCGCGAATATTCGCGAATATATGGACGAATATTCGTCATATTCGCGAATATTCGCATATTCGTAACATTCTCGTTTTATTTTCGCATATGCGAATATTCGCGGGTGCGAAAACTAACATATGCGAAAATTCGCATATACAAAAATTAGCATAAGTGAAAATTCGCATATGCGAACATTCGCACACCGGTCTCACACAGTAGTATTAGAGCCTTCTTACACCACATAAGCTGGAAGCAGAGAGGGATGATCACTGTGAGGTGTACTGTGAAAAAAATAAAAATAAAAAAAACGAATATTCGTAATTACGAATATATAGCGCTATATTCGCGAATATTCGCGAATTCGCGAATATGCGATATTCGCGAATAAAATTCGAATTGCGAATATTCGCGAGCAACACTAACCATCATGTAGGGAGCGGTGAAAGGCAGGTAGAAGATGGAGTAGGCTTCCCAGCAGCACAGAGTATTTCTGGCAGGAACTGTAGTGACAGTCTGCCTTACTACAGTTCCCTCCAGAAATACATTGTGCTGCTGTGCTATTTCTTAAATACATCTAAGAGGCCTCAGCCTCACCCAAGCAGGGGGCAAAAAAGGTAAAGTGTGTGGCTTATAAATTGACCAGTTGCTATTTTTTATCTGCCTTTCACCACTCACTATATAATGGCTCAGTCAGAGATGAGTTATTTTTCTGACTGCGCCATCATATAGTGAGCGGTGAAAGGCAGGTACTCCTGTGAAAAACTGTTTTTTTCTTATTTTAAATCAACTCGGGGGTGGAGTCTTGCTGGGGGCCTTTGCTTTATTTGGTCCGGGGGCCCTGAGTGGTGTCAGTCCGCTCCTGCCTGTAGGTCTGTTGCAGATCCTGTTCTACTTCTGCACAGCCAATTACTTGTCACAGCGGTGTCCAGTCTTAGCCACTGATTGGCTGAGCGGGAAGGTCCTGCAACCAGTTGCATGGCCCTGAAGAAGGAAGCACAGAAAACATTAGGAGTTCACGGAGGAGAACAAGATCTACGGCACACTTGGGCTGATTTACATAGTTACAAAGTATATAGTCCTCAGTGTACAGGGCCCCACTTGTCCTCAGTGTACAGAGCCCCGCTTGTCCTCGGTGTACAAAGCCCCGATTGTCCTCAGTGTACAGAGCTCTGCTTGTCCTCAGTGTACAGAGTTCTGCTTGTCCTCAGTGTACAGGGCCCTACTTGTCCTCAGTGTACAGGGCCCTGCTTGTCCTCAGTGCACATGGCCTTGCTTGTCCTCAGTGTACAGCGCCCTGCTTGTAGTCAGGTACAGAACCCTGCTTGTCCTCAGTGTACAGGGCCCTGCTTGTCCTCAGTGTGCATAACCCTGCTTGTCCTCAGTGTACGGGGCCCTGCTTGTCCTCAGTGTACAGAGTTCTGCTTGTCCTCAGTGTACAGAGACCTGCTTGTCCTCAGTGCACAGAGCCCTGCTTGTCCACAGTGGACAGAGCCCTGCTTGTCCTCAGTGCACAGAGCCCTGCTTGTCCTCAATGCACAGAGCCCTGCTTGTCCTCAGTGCACAGAGCCCTGCTTGTCCTCGATGTACAGAGCCCGGCTTGTCCTCGGTGTACAGAGCCCGGCTTGTCCTTAGTGTACAGGGCCCTGCTTTTCCTTAATGTACAGAGCCCGGCTTGTACTCAGTGTACAGAGCCACACTTGTCCTCAGTGTACATAGCTCTGCTTGTCCTCAGTGTACAGCGCCCTGCTTGTCCTCAGGTACAGAACCCTGCTTGTCCTCAGGCACAGAGCCCTGCTTGTCCACAGTGGACAGAGCCCTGCTTGTCCTCAGTGCACAGAGCCCTGCTTGTCCTCAATGCACAGAGCCCTGCTTGTCCTCAGTGCACAGAGCCCTGCTTGTCCTCGGTGTACAGAGCCCGGCTTGTCCTCGGTGTACAGAGCCCGGCTTGTCCTTAGTGTACAGGGCCCTGCTTGTCCTTAATGTACAGAGCCCGGCTTGTACTCAGTGTACAGAGCCACACTTGTCCTCAGTGTACAGAGCTCTGCTTGTCCTCAGTGTACAGCGCCCTGCTTGTCCTCAGGTACAGAACCCTGCTTGTCCTCAGGTACAGAACCCTGCTTGTCCTCAGTGTACAGGGCCCTGCTTGTCCTCAGTGTAGAGAGCCCTGCTTGTCCTCATTGCACATAGCCTTGCTTGTCCTCAGTGTACAGCGCCCTGCTTGTCCTCAGTGTACAGAACCCTGCTTGTCCTCAGTGTGCAGAACCCTGCTTGTCCTCAGTGTACAGAGCCCTGCTTGTCCTCAGTTTACAGAGACCTGCTTGTCCTCAGTGCACAGAGCCCTGCTTGTCCTCAGTGTACAGAGCCCTGCTTGTCTTCAGTGTACACAGCCCTGCTTGTCTTCAGGGTACAGAGCCCTGCTTGTCTTCAGTGTACAGAGCCCTGCTTGTCCTCAGTGTACAGAGCCCTGCTTGTCCTCAGTGTACAGAGCCCTGCTTGTCTTCAGGTTACGGGGCCCTGCTTGTCCTCAGTGTATAGAGCCCTGCTTGTCCTCAGTGTACAGAGTCCTCCCGAAGAAGTGCCCTGATCTCTCTGCTGGCCTTTTCAGTCGACAGCTGCATGGACCCAAAACAGGGTAGTCTGGCCAGGTGGGTGGCTAATGGATTGTATAGTTAGTTGTATGTATCTTCTACCTGCCTCCCTACATGATGGCACAGTCTGAAATATAAGTTATATGTGAGATATAACTTATATCTCTGACTGTACCATCTTGTAGGGAGTGGTGAAAGGCAGGTAGAAGATGGAGTAGGCTTCCCAGCAGCACAGAGTATTTCTGGCAGAAACTGTAGTGAAGCAGACAGTCTGCCTTACTACAGTTCCCTCCAGAAATACATTGTGCTGCTGTGCTATTTCTTAAATAAATCTAAGAGGCCTCAGCCTCACCCAAGCAGGGGGCAAAAAAGGTAAAGTGTGTGGCTTATAAATTGACCAGTTGCTATTTTTTATCTGCCTTTCACCACTCACTATATAATGGCTCAGTCAGAGATGAGTTATTTTTCTGACTGTGCCATCATATAGTGAGCGGTGAAAGCAGGTACTCTTGTGAAAAACTTTATTTTTCTTATTTTAAATTAACTCAGGAGTAGAGTCTTGCTGGGGGCCCATGCTTTATTTGGTCTGGGGGCCCTGAGTGGTGTCAGTCCACTCCTGCCTGTAGGTCTGCCGCAGATCCTGTTCTACTCCCGCACAGCCAATTACTTGTCACAGCGGTGTCCAGTCTTAGCCACTGATTGGCTGAGTTGCTTGGACCTGAAGAAGGAAGCACAGAAAACATTAGCAGTGCTCAGAGAACAAGATCTGCGGCACACGTGGGCTGATTTACATAGTTACAAAGTATATGCAAACTAACTCCCTGCTATATTAATGTATTTACCTTTCTGGATCCCCTAAATCCTTATCTGTTAATATGAAGATTCTGCTGTCTAGCGGCTCATGTTTACCTAGTGACAGCCCAGGTTTTAAGCTTGCTCATTGGAATTGCTGCTACTAATGGTAAATGGTGTGGCCATTATGTGAGATTAAGAATTGTTTTTTTTTTTCAGAATTCTCAAAAGAAGAGAAATGCTTCAACAAATAATCCATTCATTATATAGAATACACATTTTTTGCATGTTGTGCTGTTTACGTACAGTGTTATCTTATGTTTGCAGTGTCTAATATTTTAAGGTAAATACATTAATATAGCAGGGAGTTGCTTTGCATATTCTTTGCAACTATGTAAATGATGTGCCATAGCAGTCATGAGTCATACGTGTAACAATAGCAGAAGGTATAGGGTATCAAATCTGTTTCCAAGGATATAGCAACATTAACACTTTGCTATATCTCATGAAAATATTGTATCTGTTTGATACAGCCTCACAAGGAACCAACACGAAAAAACAACTAAGGCTAATGGAAATAAATAATGGTCTATGAAGTTTCAACCACAATTACCAATGCAACTAAAGTGAATCCTCTTTAACCCCTTAAGGACAGTTTTATTTTTACGTTTTTGTTTTTTCCTCCTCGCCTTCAAAAAAATCATAACTCTGTTATATTTTCATCCACAGACTAGTATGAGGGCTTGTTTTTTGCGCAACCAGTTGTCCGTTGTAATGCCATCACTCACTTTACTATAAAATTAATGGAGCAACCAAAAAAATACTATTTGTGTGGGGAAATTAAAAGGAAAACCGCGATTTTGCAAATTTTGGAAAGTTTCGTTTTCACGCCGTACAATTTAAGGTAAAAATGACATGTGTTCTTTATTCTTTGGGTCAATACGTTTAAGATGATACCCGTGATAACATACTTTTCTATTACTGTTGCGCTGGGGAAAAAAATCGCAAACTTTTTAACCAAATCAGTATGTTTAAAATCCCCCTATTTTGAAGACCTATAACTTTTTAATTTTTCCTTATAAGCGGTGGTATGAGGGCTCATTGCTTGCGCCATGATCTTTACTTTTTATTGATACCATATTTGCTTATATAAAACTTTTAATATATTTTTTATCAATTTTTTGGGAATAAAATGTTATTTAAAAAAAGGAGCAATTTTTGATTTTTTACGTTAATGTTATTCACCGTACGGTATAATTAACATTATATTTTAATAGTTCGGATATTTACGTATGCAGCGCTACCAAATATGTATATTAAAAAAAATGTTTACACTTTTTGGGGGTGAAATAGGAAAAATGGGACAATTTAAATTTTTATAAGGGGAGCAGGCTTTTCAATTTTTTTTTACTTTTTAACTTTTATTTTTACACTTTAATAGTCCCCATAGGTCCCATAGGGGACTATTTATAGCAATCATTTGATTGCTAATACTGTTCAGTGCTATGCATAGGACATAGCACTGATCAGTGTTATCGATCATCTTCTGCTCTGGTCTGCTTGCTGCTTTTTGCGCCTGATCTGTGGTTTTTTTACAGTGCCATTTTTGTTTTGATGTGACTTTTTGATTGCTTTTTTTAAAAATAAAATTTGGGAGTTGTAGTTATCTACTAATTACAACTCCTAGCATGCCCTGAAACAACCTGTGGCTCAGCAACTGCAGAGCCGAGAAGTTCGTGACGAATCGAATCACTGTAACTTCGCTCATCTATAGTTATTTTATTTGTTACAACTATTTGACAAAATAATTCTGATGGTATTACCACATTCAGAAAGGCATATCTGATTTATTTTTCTTTGGCATAACTTTGGCATGTGTACCCTAAAATGACATTGTTTTAAATGAAAGATGCTGATAAGCTTTTATTCATTTTATGGCAGTTACTGAAGGTAATAATTCTGTCCTTATTTGTGGTAGGATACCATGCAGTATAATTAAAATTTTAGCTTCATTATATACATTATTATGAATGCAGTGATAGAAATATGTGGGTTTTTTTCAGAACATGTTGTCATTTGGGGGTGGGGGGGGGGTACATAAAAGTCACTGATGAGCTTTTATTCATTTTTTAAAAGGATGGCTTGGAAAAAACCCAGTGATCCTTCCATTGTCTTCTGGATTTATGGATTTATTTTACATTTTACAACTGTGCTGTATACAATGATCCCTCAACTTACAATGGGCCTCAACATACAATAGTTTCAACATACAATGGTCTTTTCTGGACCATTGTAACTTGAACCAGACTCAACATACAAAAATATGGAATCTGCAAAACATGCCAATGGCTGGAAGAACCGACCAATCAGAGTGGGCATTCACTGGTAAAACCCCTGTATTCCTAAAGTGCATGCACTGACTGGCTGTCTGGTAGCGCCCCCTACAGTACAGGGAGGTACTACATGTTCTGTACTACTTTTAACCTATGCCACGGTTAGCTGCTCCTTTAGACATCAAGTAAGGGCGACTCCATTTTACTTTTTTAGGACATTGCATGTACTGTACAGGACCCTGAAGAAGCTTCTGTCCTCTACATAGACCAGTGTTTCCCAACGAAGGTGTCTCCAGCTGTTGCAAAACTACAACTTCCAGCATGCCCGGACAGCCAAAGGCTGTCTGGGCATGCTGGGAGTTGTAGTTTTGCAACAGCTGGAGGCACCCTGGTTGGAAAACACTGAAATAGAGATTTACAGCTCCCAGCAGATCTTTATTACTTTTATATGTAAGGATTCGCTTTATCTTTATTAGTTATCTACTCTTTTTTTTCTTTAATGCTCACTTTCTCCTATTTTTGGATGAAATTTTGGGCCTTCAGAACCAATTACCAGGTTTCCATAGAGTTATGGTCTCAACATACAATGGTTTCAGCATACAATGGTCGTCCTGGAACCAATTAATATTGTAACTTAAGGGACCACTGTACATGCAGAAATGCAAAAGATCTGAACTTTTCCGCTATTTTAGTACCCCGGTAATTAACAATCACAGCGTGTCATAGGAAAAGTTGTTTCCTGCTGGGCTAAGCACTATGAAGTCCATCAATGAAAGGATTAATTAGCACTTCTTCTGTAGCCCCGCCTCTAGTGACATCACCATAAAAGGCTGGGCTACAGACGAAGATCAACAGACCAAAAACAAGGCTGTTAAAGGGAACCAATCAGCAGATTTTAGCATAAATAACGCTTGACAGCGCATTATATATGCTAAAATTGTTATCCTCACCACCCCCGGGGGGGGGGGGGGGGGCGTTTTTGCCCCCCCCCAGGGATGGTGAATATATTAAGTTATAAATCCCCCCCCCCCCAGCCGCCCTGCAAGTAGTCCCCTGGGCGGGGTCTTATACATTCCCCTTGTCTTGATTGACGGCTCTGTCTGCTTAGGGAGCAGAGGGATGACGAAAGGCTGGAGAAATGGGGGCATAAGTCCCCACCCAGACTACTTGCAGGGAAGCCGGGGGGGACGGGACTTTATAACGTCACCATCTCTGGAGGCAAAAACGTCCCCCGGGTATGATGAGGATAACGATTTTAGCATATATAACGTATTGTCAAGCATTGTATATGGTAAAATCTGCTGATTGGTTCCCTTTAAGAACAGTCATGGCCGTAAATGTTGGCACCCCCTGAAATTTTTCAAGAAAATTAAGTTTTTCTCACAGAAAATGATTGCAGTAACACGTTTTGCTATACACATGTTGATTCCCTTTGTGTGTATTGGAACTAAACAAAAAAAGGGAGGAAGAAAAGCAAATTTGACATAATGTCACACCAAACTCCAAAAATGGTCTGGACAAAATTTTTTGCACCCTTTCAAAATTGTGGCTAAACAAGATTGTTTCAAGCATGTGATGCTCCTTTAAATTCACCTGGGGCAAGTATCAGGTGTGGGAAACATAAAAATCACACCTGAAAGCAGATGAAAAGGATAAAAGTTCACTTTGTGTTTGCATCGTGTGTCTGTGTGTGCCACACTAAGCATGGACAACAGAAAGAGGAGAAGGGAACTGTCTGAGGACTTGAGAACCAAAATTATGGGAAAATATCACCAATCCCAAGTTTACAAGCCCATCTCCAGAGATCTAGATTTGCCTTTGTCCACAGTGCGCAACATTATCAAGAAGTTTGCAACCCATAGCTCTGTAGCTAATCCCACTGGGCGTGGATGGAAGAGAAAAATTGATGAAAGGTGTCAACGCAGGATAGTCTGTATGGTGAATAAGCAGCCCCAAACAAGTTCCAAAGATATTCAAGCTGTCCTGCAGGCTCAGGGAGCATCAGTGTCAGCGCAAACTATACGTCAACATTTTAATTAACTGAAACGCTATGGCAGGAGACCCAGGAGGACCCCACTGCTGACACAGAGACATAAAAAATCAACACTATATTTTGCCAAAATGAACTTGAGTAAGCCAAAATCCTTCTGGGAAAACATCTTGTGGACGGATGAGACCAAGTTAGAGCTTTTTGGTAAAGCACATCATTCTATTGTTTACTGAAAACAGAAACGGAGTCCTACAAAGAAAAGTGAAATATGGTGGAGGTTCAATGATGTTTTGGGGTTGTTTTGATGCCTCTGGCGCTTGGTGCCTTGAATGTGTGCAAGGCATCATGAAATCTGAGGATTACCAACGGATTTTGGGTCGCACTATACAGCCCAGTGTCAGAAGGCTGGGTTTGCGTCCGAGATCTTGGGTCTTCCAGCAGGACAATGACCCCAAACATACGTCAAAAAGCACCCAGAAATGGATGGCAACAAAGTGCTTGAGAGTTCTGAAGTGGCCAGCAATGAGTCCAGATCTAAATCCCATTGAACACCTGTGGAGAGATCTTAAAGGGGTTCTCCCTTGTTTATACAGTTTTTTGTTATTATGTTTGTGTGTTATGTGTGCATAAGTATGTGTTTTTTTTATGTGTGTTGTGATTATGTATATATGTATTTTCTTACCTTTTGTGAAGATCCGGAAGCTGGCCCCTTTTTCTTCCAGCGGCTTGCTGTGTAACCTCGGCCTCCGCCATGTTGTGTTCTGTAAGTGGGATGTCGGGGGGTGTGTTCTTGCTTCTGTCCTTCCTATCTTCTGACGTCCGAGGCAAATCTTTTCTTCCTGTTTCTTCCGTGGCTCAGAGACGAATCTGCGGCCTCTTCCGGCGCATGCGCAGGTAGTTTTTTTTTTTACCAATAAAGTTTTTTTTGTCTAATTGACAAACTGTGTGCGCATGCGCGAGTATGCAAGTGCTACGCTAACAACGTAGCGTACGTTAGGTCTACGCTAATAGCGTAGCTTCACGCAAGCTCAGACAGTTTGTCAATTAGACAAAAAAAACACCCCCCCGACATCCCACTTACCGAACACAACATGGTGGCGGCCGTGGTTACACAGGAAGCCGCTGGAAGAAAAAGGGGCCAGCTTCTGGATCTTCACAAAAGGTAAGAAAATACATATATACATAATCACAACACACATTAAAAAAACACATACTTATAGACACATAACACACAAACATAATAACAAAAAACAGTATAAACAAGGGAGAACCCCTTTAAAATAGCTTTTGGGAAAAGGTGCCCTTCCAATAAGAGAGACCTGGAGCAGTTTGCAAAGGAAGAGTGGGCCAACATTCCGGCTGAGAGGTGTAAGAAGCTTATTGATGGTTATAGGAAGTGACTGATTTCAGTTGTTTTTCCAAAGGGTGTGCAACCAAATATTAAGTTAAGGGTGCCAATAATTTATCCAGACCATTTTGGGGGTTTTGTGTGACATTATGTCCAATTTGCTTTTTTTCCTCCCTATTTTGGTTTAGTTCAAATACACACAAAGGGAATAAACATGTGTATAGCAAAACGTGTTACTGCAATCCTCTTCTGTGAGAAATACTTAATTTTCTTGAAAAATTTCAGGGGTGCCAACATTTATCGCCATGACTGTATGCATATGTTCACATTGCGTTTTTAGCATGCTTTTTTGTTTTAAAAAGGCATGCTAAAAATTTATAATGTGAACAATGCATTCCCAAACAGGGAGCCTTAAAGCATACCTGTCATAGTACAAAAAAAAAAAAAAGTGACTCAGTACCTAATCCTGATTCTGTACATATGTGTATGTGTATGTGTCCAGGACCTATATATCCCTAAGAAATAGCATTTATCTGTTGCTCACTTGCTATGTATTCTTGCCTGATGGAGGGGGCGTGTCCATCTCTCTCCCTCACTGTGGATAAGTCATCTGCTCTGAGTCTGGGAGCAGCCTCGCAGTCTGCAAATTACTGCACATTTTTATGTATACATTTTCTATATGTTCCTAGTAAAGCTGGATGCTAATCAACATAGCTGTCACTATGTATGTCATTCAGCTCTCACAGACTTGTGAATGTTTGATCAGCTTCTTTGTTATTCAGGAGTCAGAGAAAGCTTTGGTTGTTTGAGCATGCTGGGATTTGTAGTTTTGCAACAGCTGGAGCTGCAGTGTTTGTAAAGCACTGTGTTAGAGCAGTGTTGCCTTTAGCTGTTGTAAAACTACAACACCCAGCATGCCCACACATGCTTTGTCTGTAGTTTTGAAAGGCCGGAGGCACACAGCTGGAGAATACACAGCTCTAACACAAATTTTTACAAAGATTATACTCCCAGCTGTTACAAATCTACAACTCCCATCATGAAAGTTGTAGTTTAGGAACAGCTGAAAGCTGTAGTGGTGCAATGGTGATCTCCTATACTGGATACCAACACACTTTTCGGCCGGTATCCAGAATGCTACAAAATACAGAGTAGTCTGTCTAAATGTATATTTAAAAAAGTAATCTTATCAAGTAGTACTACAAAATATAAAAACTTTTTCCATATAATAATTCCTTAAAAACTAAGCATTTTCCTAATATACTTAATTAAAAAATGTTATTGCTAAAGATGTGAAATAAATGTTTAAAAACATGGGCACTAGGGGCCTCTGTCTCTTTAATTTTGAAAACGAACCCTGGTATCTAGGACTCTTTGGTCCTGGTTACTAAGAAAAGGACCGATATTCTGAAGGGAGGGGGAGTGGGGGGTGTGGTTTTCTCTCTCCTCAAAGTGGCTTTCAACTGTGTGAGGAGAATACCTGCAAGATCCAGACAAGATTCAGACAGATTGCAGCCTCTTCAGGAGAAGCATTAACATGTAAAGTGACAAGCAATACAAGGTGATAAACTATTATTTATATGCAAAATGTTTTCTCTTTGGTCATGTTATGAATAGTGTTGCTCGCGAATATTCGCAATGCGAATTTTATTGGCGAATATCGCATATTCGCGAATTCGCAAATATTCGCGAATATAGCGCTATATATTCGTAATGACGAATATTCGTTTTTTTTTTTTTTTTCACAGTACACATCACAGGTATCATCCCTCTCTGCTTCCAGCTTGTGTGATGTAAAGAAGGCTCTAATACTACTGTTTGAGACTGGCGTGCGAATTTTCACACATGCGAAAATGTGCATATGCTAATTTTCGCATATGCGAATTTTCGTATATGTTAATTTTTGTTTATACCAATTTTCGCATATGCAAATTTTCGCATGTGCGAATTTTCGCATATGCGAAAATAAACCGCGAATATTACGAATATGCGAATTTAGCGAATATATGACGAATATTCGTCCATATATTCGTGAAATATCTCGAATTCGAATATGGCCTATGCCGCTCAACACTAGTTATGAATTTATTTCTTGTGTATTAGCATTATATAGGTTCCACATGGCTGATTTACGGTTATAAGCAGCATGCACTTTGGTCACAAAGCTGTGAAAATGTAAAAACCTTTTTTTTTTCACCACAAAATGCAGGTTTTTCTTCTGTCCTTACACCATACAGTTTCACATGGCTGCATTAGAGTTATATAGAGCATGCATGGCTGCATTAGAGTTATGTAGAGCATGCATTTAGGCAGAAAGTGTAAAAATGTTTGTACAGACCTCATGACAGAGGAGGAGAGGAGCTCATCATACTCCAGGGGAAACGCCCCCAGCCTCTGAGAGGAATTCAGAAAGACTCGTTTCAGTAATACATAGATCAAAAGGTATTTTACATATTAACACATGCATATTATTATGTATACAGATCTTAGTGCACATTGCTACACTGATTTAAGCTTTTTTTTTTCTTACTAATGGCAGTAACGCTTTCATCTATAACCCTCATTATTCTCAGACAGCCAAAGGCAACAGCCAGCCTCCAGCTGTTGCTAAACTGGAGACTGGCTGTTGCTTAACTACAACTCCCATAATTCCCAGACAGCCAAAGCCTGTCTGGGAACTATGGGTGTTGTAGTGTAGCAACAGCTGGAGGCTTCCTGTTTGGGAATGCCCTAGTTTATGGGTGCTCTCCCACAGGGTAGCATCCTAAAATGTACCAACCCATTTTTTTGTGTGTTTTTTCTTTTCTTCTCATTTGAGATCTGTGTAATCCTGTGGTTTACATCAGATTATGTGGACTAGGTCAATGACCAGCTTTTTTTTATGTATTTAAATAAAATGGTGAACATGGGCTTGTGGGGGAGTGTTTTCTGTAATTTTGTAGCTGTTTCATTGATGGAATCCATTACTTAGTGGGGGTTTAGCATTAGCCCCAAAAACAGCTAGAGCTAACCCCCAATTTTTACCCCAGTACCCACCACAACAGAGGTGCTGAAAAGAGCTGGTACCAACAGGACCAGAGCGTCAAAAATTTAAATTGGGTGAACCTTACACATTTTTTTTATGTATTTATTTATGAAAAAAAATGTGGTTCCCCCTATTTTTATTCTCAGCCAGATACCAACCAAGCAGCAACAGCCTGACATTCCCAGGGTGGGCGAGGACCATTGTTACTGGCCCAGCCTAAATAACCCCAGCCTGTTATTGCCAAGGCCCAGGAGCCAAATGTGATTCTCCAGGCCTGTTGGTACTGTCTCTGGGTGCTGGGATAATTGGGGGTTAGCGCTAACTGTTTTTGGGGCTAACGCTAAGCCCCGGCTAAGTAATGGATTCTGTCTATGAGACGGCTTCCACTACTATGCCTGTAAAATCAATAATAAAAATAAAAAAACGACATGTGTTTTTAAAAACATTTATTACAAAAAACAGTTCCCCCCCCCCCCCCACAAGCCCTGCATAGCAACGCAACTTAAAACTATTTAATAGGCAGTTTTCAACAAAAGTTAGCCAAACTTTTGAAAAGCTCACACATCTATAGTATTTTTAATGGGGGAAACTTTGATTTTAGTGTTGTTCGCATGTTTATCTATGGCCCGCTAATAACACTCACATAATACACTGCAGTGCTCCTGTATTGCAGTGTTTTATTGCCTGTCAATGTGGCAGGGCCCAATAGGAAAATACAGACTGGTAAGCTTTGTTAGGCACCAGCAATCATGTAGAGTGTGAGCAAAGAGTAAACAGAGCTTGTATGTTCTTTGTATTTAGTGATACATCTGCTTTTGGTGAGGGTGCGATGAAAGGGCAGATGTTATTACCCTAGGTGCAGATGGCATTAACCCCTTGTTTTCGTGACACCAGGGCATGGTTATCCTCTACACCACCCGAGGTATGGCCGCTGATTCCTGGGCCAGGTGCAGGGCAAATAATCACTCCGATCACTTTACTGCTCAGTTAGGCCCAAGGAGATGACCAGTGACTTAAAGGACAACTGCAGTGGTAAACATTTATACATGCCCGTGCCCGGGACCCAAAAATAAACAAGATAAACTCATACATACCTTCCTACGAGCTCCTGTTGGTCCAGCACAGGCCTCACAGTCCGACAGTGCTGACGTCATTCCACTTCCTGGGGACGGGGACGCCGCAGAGCCGTCGGCGTGTCACCGGCCGTGACGATGTCCCGCCCTGGCCTGTGATAGGTAGTAATGTCGCGAACATAAAATTTTCGGTTCGCGAACCGCGAGCGTCCGCAAAAGTTCGCGAACCGCCATTGACTTCAATGGGCAGGCGAATTTTAAAACCCACAGGGACTCTTTCTGGCCACAATAGTGATTTAAAAGTTGTTTCAAGGGGAGTAACACCTGGACTGTGGCGTGCAGGAGTGGGATCCATGGCAAAACTCCCATGGAAAATTACATAGTTGATGCAGAGTCTTGTTTTAATCCATAAAGGGCATAAATCACCTATTATTCCTAAATGGTTTGGAATAACGTGCTTTAGCCCCCTTTAGGCAGCACATAGAGCCCCCCTTTAGGCATCACATAGTTAGATTCCCCCCTTTAAACAGCACATAGATTCCCCCATATTAGGCAGCACATAGTTAGAGTCTCCCTTTAGGCATCACATAGTTAGATTCCCTCTTTAGGCAGCACATAGATTCCCCCATGTTAGGCAGCACATAGTTAGAGCTCCCCTTTAGGCAGCAAATAAGATTCCCCCATATTAGTCAGCACATAGTTAGAGCCCCCCTTGAGGCAGCACATAGTGGAATTTGAACACAAGGCCCCAGTGCTGCAAGGCAGCAGTGCTAACCTCTGAGCCACCATGCTACCCTTAGCATACATCTAATATCCACGGTTGCTAAAATGGACAGAGATGTCAGCAGAGAGTACCAGAAAAAATAGGCATGTATACATGCCTGAAAAATTTGGTATTGTTGCAGCCGCTTCTGTAGCAGCGGCCATAAAAATTGCAGCATCATAACAATTGCAGCAGCAGAGGCCAGAAAAATTAGGCATGTACACATGGATGAAAAATTGGGTATTGTCGCAGCCGCATCTGTAGCAGCAGCCAGAAAAATTGCAGCACCAGAAAAAGTGCAGCAGCAGAGGCCAGAAAAATTAGGCATGTACACCTGGCTGGAAAATTTGGTATTGTCGTAGCTGTAGCAGCGGCCATTAAAATTGCAGCACCATAACAAGTGCAGCAGCAGAGGCCAGAAAAATTAGGCATGTACACATGGATGAAAAATTGGGTATTGTCGTAGCTGTAGCAGCGGCCATTAAAATTGCAGCACCATAACAAGTGCAGCAGCAGAGGCCAGAAAAATTAAGCATGTACACATGGAGGAAAAATTGGGTATTGTCGCAGCCGCAGCTGTAGTAGCGGCCATAAAAATTGCAGCACCATAACAAGTGCAGCAGCAGAGGCCAGAAAAATTAGGCATGTACACATGGATGAAAAATTGGGTATTGTTGCAGCCGCAGCTGTAGCAGCGGCCATAAAAATTGCAGCACCATAACAAGCGCAGCAGCAGAGGGCAGAAAAATTAGGCATGTACACCTGGCTGGAAAATTTGGTATTGTCGCAGCTCCTGCTGTAGCAGCGGCCTGAAAAATTTCTGTTTGTTTTGCCAGGCAGAAAGTGCCCTAAAACATTGCGGCTTGAACCCTAGTTGGTGGCGGATAAGTCACGCAAGTCATCCGGCATTCAGAGTTCAAATATAGCAGCGTGTGGACCATTTTTAGCCCAAGGAAGCTCATCTGATCAGGCCTTGTTCAGTCAAATGTATCGCCCAGTGTCAGTCCCTTCGGGATCCATCCCTGATTCATCTTAAGAAAGGTGAGGTAATCCAGACTTTTTTGACCAAGGCGACTCCTCTTCTCAGTGACAATACCTCCTGCTGCACTGAAGGTCCTTTCTGACAGGACACTCGAAGCAGGACAGGCCATAAGTTTGTGCGCAAATTGGGATAGCTCAGGCCACAGGTCAAGTCAGCACACCCAGTAGTCAAGGGGTTCATCGCTCCTCAGAGTGTCGATATCTGCGGTTAAGGCCAGGTAGTCTGCTACCTGTTGGTCAAGTTGTTCTCTGATGGTGGACCCCGAAGGGCTGTTGACTTAAAAAGCTCTGCATGTCCTCTATCAACAGCATGTCTGTACAGCCTTCTGTCCTTGCCGGCGTGTTCGTGGGAGGAGGATTACTTTCACCTCTTCCCCTGTTAGATCCCTGTTGTGCTGTGACATGACCCTTATACGCTGTGTACAGCATACTTCTTAATTTATTTTGGACCTGCTGAATCCTTTCCGCCTTGCTGTAATGCGGTAACATGTCAGGCACTTTATGTTTATACCGGGGTCTAGTAGCGTGGACACCCAGTACAGGTCGTTCTCCTTCATCCTTTTTATACGAGGGTCCTTATACATGCACGACAGCATGAAAGACCCCATTTGCACAAGGACGGATGCCGAGCTACTCATGTCCCGTTCCTCGTCCTCAGTGATGTCAGGGAAGGTATATTCTTCTTCCCCCCAGCCACGTACAACACCATGGGAACCAGATAGGTCACAAGGAGCACCCTGGGATGCCTGCTGTGGTTGGTCTTCCTCATCCTCTTCAAAGCCACATTCCTCCTCTGACTCCTCTTCCTCACAATCCTCTTCCAGCATTGCCGCAGGTCCAGCAAGCGATGCTGATAAGGCTGTTTCTGGTGGTGATGGTGTCCACAACTCTTCCTCTTCACGCTCATCTACTGCCTGATCCAGCACTCTTCGCAGGGCACGCTCCAGGAAGAAAACAAACGGTATGATGTCGCTGATGGTGCCTTCGGTGCGACTGACCAGGTTTGTCACCTCCTCAAAAGGACGCATGAGCCTACAGGCATTGCGCATGAGCCTCCAGTAACGTGGCAAAAAAATTCCCAGCTCCGCAGATGATGTCCTAGCACCCCGGTCATACAAATATTCGTTGACGGCTTTTTCTTGTTGGAGCAGGCGGTTGAACATTAGGAGTGTTGAATTCCAACATGTTGGGCTGTCGCAAATCAAGCGCCTCACTGGCATGTTGTTTCGCCACTGGATATCTGACAAGTGCACCATGGCCGTGTAGGAACGCCTGAAATGGCCACACACCTTCCTGGACTGCTTCAGGACATTCTGTAAGCCTGGGTACTTGAGCACAAAGCGTTGTACAATCAGATTACACACACTTGTGTCAACTTGCCCAACCTCAATGCCACCAACAAATTTGTTCCGTTGTCACAAACCACCTTGCCGATCTCCAGTTGGTGCGGAGTCAGCCACTGGTCCACCTGTGCGTTCAGGGCCGACAGGAGCGCTGGTGCGGTGTGACTCTCCGCTTTGAGGCAAGTCAACCCCAAGATAGCGTGACACTGCTGTATCCGGGATGTGGAATAGCACCTGGGGGGGTGCCGGTGATGTGGAGCAAGACACAGCAGTGGAAGAGGACTCGGCCGAGGATGTTATGGAAGAGGATGGAGTGGGAGGAGTAGAGGAGGTGGCAGCAGGCCTGCCTGCAAGTCATGGCGGTGTCACCAACTCCTCTGCAGAGCCACGCATTCCATGCTTGGCAGCCGTCACCAGGTTTACCCAATGAGCAGTGTAGGTGATATACCAGCTCTGACCATGCTTTGCAGACCAGGTATCAGTGGTCAGATGGACCCTTGCTCCTACACTGTGTGCCACACATGCCATAATTTCCTTTTGCACAATGGAGTAAAGGTTGGGGATTGCCTTTTGTGTAGAAAAATTTCGTCTGGGTAAAAATAATTTTTTCGTCCCAATGGCTACAAATTTTTTAAAGGCCTCAGACTCCACCAGCTTGTATGGTAAAAGCTGGCGGGCTAGCAGTTCCGACAAGCCTGCTGTCAGAAGCCGGGCTAGGGGGTGACTTTGAGACATTGTCTTCTTGCGCTCAAACATCTCCTTGACAGACACCTGACTGTGGGCAGATGAGCAGGAACTGCTCAAGGCGAAACAGAGAGGCGGATGGTTGAGAGGGGGCAAGGAGGGCAGCAGTGGTTGACCTGGCTGAAGATGCTGGACCAGGAGGAGGATGGTGGCTTTGACTTTGTGTGCTGCTTGTACTGATGTGTTGATCCCATAGGCGTTTGTGATGTGACATCATGTGCCTTCGCAAAGCAGTTGTGCCTATGTGGGTGTTGGACTTTCCACGACTCAGTTTCTTCTGCCACAGGTTGCAAATGGCCTCGCTGTTGTCAGAGGCAGACACACAAAAAAAATGCCACACTGCTGAGCTCTGCGATGACGGCATTCTGGTGGTGGCAACATCATGCGTTGATTGGTGTCCCGTCTGGCTGACCCCGGGTGCCAATGCATGCTGTCTGACTGTGCCACTAGCTCCTTGCGACGACCTCCCCCTGCTTCCAACTCGTCTCCTCCTCCTCTCTGTCTCCCCATCTGAACTTTCCCCCTCTTCTTCTCTTCTAGCGGGCACCCACGTGGCATCCACAGACATATCGTCATCATCAACACCTTCACCGCTATCTGACACCTCAAGAAAGGAAGCAGCAGCGGGTACAACATCATCATCACACCGTACGTCCATGTGTGTAATGCTGCCTGACTGAGACATATCCCTGTTAACTACATCCTCTGGCAATAATGATTGTGCAACACTCATGTCTTCAAACTGATGTGTAAATAACTCCTCTGACGGATCAAGTAAAGCTGCTGTGGTGCTAGTGTTGGTGGTGGTGGCAGGCGGGCAAGTGGTAGCATGAGAGGTGACTGAAGCTAAGCTAGATGAGGAGAAGGACGGTGCGTCAAGGTTCCGAGCGGAAGCTTTAGTAGTAGATTGGGTGTCTTGTGATAGCCAGTCAACTAAGTCCCGGAACTTTGGGGGTTCAGGGTACGTGGCCTCTGAACACTGGCCATTCTAGGGCCAAAGGGAATCCCAGCACCACGACGGCCCCTGCGGGGTGGCCTTCCTCTGCCTGTCCTTTTTTTGGTTAAATTTGCACAACTGTCACACCTAATGTGATTTGCACTAGGGTGACACAATTTGCCCTGCAGGCAAGAAAAATGGCAACTGTGACGTGAACTAACAGTGACGACTGATTTTATTTAACAGCCAAAAAAGTTTTTTTTTTAAATTTGCACAACTGTCACACCTAATGTGATTTGCACTAGGGTGACACAATTTGCCCTGCAGGCAAGAAAAATGGCAACTGTGACGTGAACTAACAGTGACGACTGATTTTATTTAACAGCCAAAAAAGGTATTTTATTTTTATTTGCACAACTGTCACACCTAATGTGATTTGCACTAGGGTGACACAATTTGCCCTGCAGGCAGGAAAAATGGCAACTGTAATGTGAACTAACAGTGACGACTGATTTTATTTAACAGCCAAAAAAGGTATTTTCCAGCTATTCTCCAGTTTGGGGTCCTCAACTCTAGGACCCTCACCTACAGTATCAAGCATTTGTGGCATATTCTATGGACATGCTTTAAATGATTATGATGAGAATATCCTTTTAACAAAAAATAACATTGTACAGACCAGTCCTCTTTTTGTTTTCACCCCTGTAGCAGGGCCGCCATCAGGGGGGTACAACCCATACACCTGTATGGGGCCCGGAGCTTCAGGGGGGGCCCGGACGTCCCTGGGCTTTTTTTTTTATTGGCCTGTCAGTGAGTGACTGCGACTGTCACTCACTGACCGCTTGGTGCCCGCCAGAATTATGACCGGGCCTCGTAGTCCGGGGGGCCCGCACATGAAATTATCTATTTCTGGGGCGCGGGCCCCTTAAGAATCATAGTAGGGCCGGTCTAATGAGAAATTATGTGTCTTGACAAGTTCTGTGTCCCGATCACCAGAGCTGCCGGCACAGACACTGTGATTGCACTGGGATTGGTTGATGGGAGGGTGTGTCTGCTCACTGGGTCAAGACACAGAATTTCTCATTACACTGGACAGGTCAGGGGCTGATGGGAGTAGAGACGTCACGTGCCCCGCGCAGGCTTACAGGTCCACTCCAATCACCTGACCTGTCCCTGCACCATCCAGCGCTCGGAGCAGCTGCAGCCTCACGCCGCTACAACGATCCCCGGCATTGTAAGTAAAGCACGGGGAGCACGGGCGGCGGGGGTGTTATGTGGGTGATAAAAGGTGCAGGGGGGGTGGTGTTGTGGGGGTGATGAAAGGTGCAGGGGGGGTGGTGTTGGGGGGTGATGAAAGGTGCAGGGGGGTGGTGGTGTTGTGGGGGTGATAAAAGGTGCAGGGGGGTGTTGTGGGGGTGATAAAAGGTGCAGGGGGGTGTTGTGGGGGTGATAAAAGGTGCAGTGGGGTGTTATGGGGGTGATAAAAGGTGCAGGGGGGGTTATGGGGGTGATAAGAGTTGCAGGGGGGGTGTTATGGGGGTGATAAGAGGTGCAGGGGGGGTGATGATAGGTGCAGGGGGGTGTTATCTGGGTGATAAAAGGTGCAGGGGGATTATGGGGGTGATAAAAGGTGCAGGGGGGTGTTATGGGGGTGATAAAAGGTGCAGGGGGATTATGGGGGTGATAAGAGATGCAGGGGGTTATGGGGGCGATAAGAGGTGCAGGGGGGAATTATGGGGGTGATAAGAGATGCAGGGAGGTGTTATGGGGGTGATAAGAGTTGCAGGGGGGTGTTATGGGGGTGATAAAAGGTGCAGGAAGGTGTTATGGGGGTCATAAGAGGTGCAGGGGGGTTATGGGGGTGATGAGTGGTGTAGGGGGAGGTTATGGGGGTCATAAGAGGTGCAGGGGGGTTATGGGGATGATGAGAGGTGCAGGGGGGTTTATGGGGGTGATAAGAGGTGCAGGGGGGTTATGGGGTTGATGAGAGGTGCAGGGGGGTTTATGGGGGTGATAAGAGGTGCAGGGGGGGTTATGGGGTTGATGAGAGGTGCAGGGGGGTTATGGGGTTGATGAGAGGTGCGGGGGGTTATGGGGATGATGAGGAGAGGTTTGGTGGGGGGGTTATGGGGGTGATGAGGACACAGAGGATAAGAGTGGGTGTATATGTATATATGATGTGTATGCATGTGTGGTAGTATTATATTCAGGGTACAGTGTGTGGCAGGATTATATTCAAGGTACAGTGAATAGCAGTATTATATTCAGGGTACAGTGTATAGCAGTTTTATATTCAGGTTACAGTGTGTGGCAGTATTAAATTCAGTGGATACAGTGTGTGGCAGGATTATATTCAGTGGATACAGTGTGTGGCAGGATTATATTCAGGGTACAGTGTGTGGCAGTATTATATTCAGTGGATACAGTGTGTGGCAGGATTATATTCAGTGGATACAGTGTGTGGCAGTATTATATTCAGGGTACAGTGTGTGGCAGGATTATATTCAGTGGATACAGTGTGTGGCAGGATTATATTCAGGGTACAGTGTGTGGCAGTATTATATTCAGTGGATACAGTGTGTGGCAGGATTATATTCAGGGGTACAGTGTGTGGCAGTATTATATTCAGGGTACAGTGTGTGGCAGTATTATATTCAGTGGATACAGTGTGTGGCAGGATTATATTCAGGGTACAGTGTATAGCAGTATTATATTTAGTGGGTACAGTGTATGGCAGTATTATATTCAGGGTACAGTGTGGGGCAGTATTTTATTTAGGGTACACTTTCTGGCAAGGTTATAATGATTGCTGTCTTCATGCAGAGGATGAGGATCTGCTGACAGTGAGGAGCCAACAATGTCTGGATATAAGACTCTGCAGAGAAGATGGAGCTGGAGGAAGACTTGGTCTCTGGACCAGATAAAGAAGAAAAGATAACAGAGAAGAAATCACTCAAGTCAGAAGTCATCACTCAGGTTACTGATACAGTATCATTGTGTATTCTCCTGACTGTCCCATAAGAGCTGTAGTCACTTATAAGTTCTGCAGTGATGATGGGTAAAACTGTTTCCAATCTGTGTCTCACCAGCTGTTACAAAACTACAACTCCCATTGCCAGAGGCTCTCCAGAATGAAGGGAGTTTTAGCTTTCCAACAGCTGGAGAACCACTTCAACCGAGGTGATCGGTGAGAGTCTCAGCAGTAAGACCCCCCACCAAAAAAATAGTCCCAAGGGGGGGGGGGGGGGGGGGGAGCCCAGAGGTAATTTTTTGCATCGGGCCCTGTGGTTTCTATCTAGACCTATGGGGGCAACTATTAACAGAGGGGCCTACCCAAACTATAGTCTGGGTAGGCCAGAGTCCCCTATATAGTTTGGGTAGGCCCATCTGTTAATAGTTGCTTCCATATAGTTTGGGTAGGACCATCTGTTAATAGTTGCTTCCATATAGTTTGGGTAGGCCCCTCTGTTAAAGGAGTAGTCTGGTAAAAAATAACTGTTAGGGGATAAGATAGTTTGAAGGGGGGCCCAAGTGCTGATCTCCTGCACGTCTGTACCCTGCAGGAAGCCGCGGCCGGCACACCCCCTCCATGTATCTCTATGGGGTACATGGAGGGGCGTGTCAGCCAGTGCTCCATGCTGGGTACGGCATGCCCCCCTTCCAGCTGAGGGGGGGGGGGGGGGGCCAGGCCTTGAGCTGTGTGAGGGGCCCGAAATTTCTGATGGCAGCCCTGCCTGTATGTATGATGTCTTTATTGTGCACAACCCTTTAAACAACACAGCAGATGTTCCTGTAATAACTATAATATCATTATGCAAATAAAAAAAAAACTAGTAAAGTTTCTATTTTGCATAACAGTCCTTGGATGAAATACCACATACAGTCATGGCCGTAAATGTTGGCACCCCTGAAATGTTTCAAGAAAATGAAGTATTTCTCACAGAAAAGGATTGCAGTAACACACGTTTTGTTATACACATGTTTATTCCCTTTGTGTGTATTGGAAACAAACCAAAAAAGGGAGGAAATTGGACATAATATCACACCAAACTCTAAAAATGGTCTGGGCAACAATATTGGCACCCTTTCAAAATTAATAACTCGAAAACGCTTTTACCGAATATTCTGATTCTGAGATTGTTTTTTTGTGTGACATATTCTACTTTATTTTGGTGGTAAATTTCGGAGTTACTTGCATCCTTTTTTGGTGAAAAATCCCAAAATTTCATGAAAATTTAGAAAATTTAGCATTTTTCTAACTTTGACGCTCTCTACTTGTAAGGAAAATGGATATTCCCAAAAATTTTAATTTTTATTCACAAATACAATATGTCCACTTTATGTTGGCATCATAAAATGGACATATTTTAGTTTTTTGAAAAATTAGTAGAGCAGCAATTTTCAAAAATTTCTAGAAAATTGCAAACTCTGAAGGGACAGATGTTACAGAACTACAACTCCCAGCATGCATGAGCAGTCCTGGCATGCTGAGAGTTGTAGTTTTGCAACATCTGGAGGGCTACCGTTTGGGCACCACTGTAACAGTGGTCTCCAAAGGCTGTCTGGGCATGCTGGGAGTTGCATTTTGGCCTTCCTAGTGGTTGCCACAATAAAGATCACTTTACTTTCACTTTCATTCCCCCCACCGTAGTTTCCCTACCTGAGCCAGGATCCAGCAGTCTCCAGCGACGATCGGGGGTCCCCACGCATCTTCTCCTCCAGGTACCGGCCTCCATTTTCTCCCCACGTTCCCCTCGACATCCAGGGGTGGGCAGAACGGGGGGTTGACAACCCACTGTTCTGCCCTGCCATTGGTCAGAATCAGTTCTGACCAATGGCAGGGGAGAGGAGGAGATCGCAGCACTGCGACCTTGCTCCTATCCCTCAGGATGATCAGGGCTGTCACTGACAGCTTCGATCATCTCTATTTTCCGGGTGATCGGGTCACCAGAGACCCGATCAGCCCGGAATAGCAGAAAATCGCATGTCTGAATTGACATGCGATTTTTTGCGATCGCCGACATGGGGGAGGTCTCAGGACCCCCCTCGGTGATGTGCCAGGAGGCATCCCAGTCCAGTCCCCAACCGGCTAGCGGCGGGGACCGGAATTCCCACGGGCATATGCATACGCCCAACGTCCTTAAGGACTCGGGATGCAGGGCGTATGCATACGCCCGACGTCCTTAAAAGGTTAAACTCACCTGGGGAAGTTAACAGGTGTGGGCAATATAAAAATCCCACCTGAAAGCAGAAAAAAGGAGAGAAGTTCACTTAGTCTTTGCATTGTGTGTCTGTGTGTGCCACACTAAGCATGGACAACAGAAAGAGGAGAAGAGAACTGTCTGAGGACTTGAGAACCAAAATTGCGGAAAAATATTAACAATCTCTAGGTTACAAGTCCATCTCCAGAGATCTAGATTTGCCTTTGTCCACAGTGCACAACATTATCAAGAAGTTTGCAACCCATGGCACTGTAGCTAATCTCCCTGGGCGTGAACGGAAGAGAAAAATTGATGAAAGGTGTAAACGCAGGATGGAAAAGCAGCGCCAAACAAGTTCCAAAGATATTAAAGCCGTCCTGCAGGCTCAGGGAGCATCAGTGTCAACTCGAACTATCCATCGACATTTAAATGAAACGCTATGGCAGGAGACCCAGGAGGATCCCACTGCTGACACAGAGACATAAAAAAGCAAGACTACATTTTGCCAAAATGAACTTGAGTAAGCCTAAGTCCTTCTGGGAAAACGTCTTGTGGACAGATGAGACCAACGTAGAGCTTATTGGTAAAGCACATCATTCTACTGTTTACCGAAAACAGAATGAGGCCTACAAAGAAAAGAGCACAGTACCTACAGTGAAATATGGTGGAGGTTCAATGATGTTTTGGGGTTGTTTTGCTGCCTCTGGCACTGGGTGCCTTGAATGTGTGCAAGGCATCATGAAATATGAGGATTACCAATGGATTTTGGGTTGCACTGTACAGCCCAGTGTCAGAAAGCTGGGTTTGCATCCGAGATTTGGTCTTCAAGCAGGACAATGACCCCAAACATACGTCAATAAGCCCCCAGATATGGATGGCAACAAAGTGCTGGAGAGTTCTGAAGTGGCAGCAATGAGTCCAGATCTAAATCCCATTGAACACCTGTGGAGAGATCTTAAAATTGCTGTTGGGAAAAGGCGCCCTTCCAATAAGAGAGACCTGGAGCAGTTTGCAAAGGAAGAGAGGTCCAACATTCCGGCTGAGAGGTGCAAGAAGCTTATTGATGGTTATAGGAAGCCACTGATTTCAGTTATTTCTCCTTTTCAGTGAGAAATACTTCATTTTCTTGAAAAATGTCAAGGGTGCCAACATTTACAGCCATGACTGTACAATCTGTTGGTGGGTTTATTAAATACAGTGTCCATTTATGGCATTTCTCTGTTTTTTTTTGGCTTCTTGCTGCTTTTGCCTATGATGAAGCACATACCGGAGACTGGCCAACTTCAGTGGTGCAAGCCTTAAGCCATGTAAAGTCCTACTTCTTTGTTCCAGTTCTTCATTATCTTGTATTATTATTATTATTATTATTTTTATTAAGAGTAATAATAATAATGTCTTTATTGATATAGCGCACACAGGTTCCACAGCCCTGTGCACTCAAATTTGTCCCTGTCTCCATTGAGGCTTACAGTCTTAATCCAACTATCAGTTTGTTTTGAGGCCTGGGAGAAACCCACGCAAACACAGGGAGAACATACAAACTCTTTGGAGAGTTTGGTGAGATTTGATACTAGGACCCCAGTGCTGCTATCCTCTAAGCCATTGTGCTGCATATCTATCTTGCCTATCTTGATTCCAATAGGCTAAAAGCAGATGCCTCCTTGGTGTGGATTTTGCTCAGCAGTTGTGCATTTCCGGTGTAAAGACTCTTTGCTATTGGTGATTATGGTGGAAGAATGGCAGCCAGTAACAATAGAGCACAGATCTCATAGAGCAATTTATTGCTTTTGCGTTACATCGAACTATATAAGCAATCGTACGATTTCTTATAATAGAGCACTGGAGATCCTAAAAGTATATAAAAAAAATAGTTTTAAAAACCCAAAAATATAATAAACAGATTTGGTATTGCCACATGCAGAACTGTCTGAATTATTAAATTCAAACATTTCCTGTCCAACATTCTCAACAGCATAAACACAAATTCCAAAAGTCAAAATTGTTGATTTCTGGTCACATCAAAATATAATTAAAAAAATTATCAAAAGTCAATGTTATGCAAAAGTGGTATAGGTAAAAACTACAGCTCATGGCAAAAAATATATAAGCTTCATAGATGGACAAATAAAAAAACATGGCAATACAAGAAAATAATACAACTCTCTCAGTAGAAGCATAAAAAAGTTATGGATCTTAGTTGGTTGAGTTGAAAACATAAGGTTTGGTATCAGGGGGAGATTCAGTAAGAAGTTAAAGGCATTTCTTTAATTCAAATAAATATTCTGTTCTAAGACTGTGAACGTAGTGCAGAATGTAACATAGAAACATTGAGTCTTTTTATATTTAGGGGAAACACTTCTAAACAACTAAGGAAAAAATGAAAGTAGCTTTAAGCTAACATCTGGCTGTGGCATTTTTTTTACCAAACAAAAAGCTGTGCGGCATCTGTGGCATTGTTTATGGTGGAAACTTTGCCTCAGCGCACACCCAAAAGATTTCAAGGGACAGAAAAATGTTGAAAAAAAGTTAAACATCAGCGCCATCTTGTGGTTTCAACAAAAATTCCATCGTCAATACAAGTCAAGCATTCCCTGGTTTCTATTGAATTACTGTTCTTCCTTTCATGGACATGAATTTCTATTATTAGAAACCTTACAGCTATTTGTATGGTCATATTAACTTCCCTCCTAAGGATAACAATCTCAAATGGACACTGTTAGATTAGACTAATATACGTCATAAGAGCACAGAGGAGTACTATCAGACAGGAGAGAGCACAGAGGAGTACTATCAGACAGGAGAGAGCACAGAGGAGTGCTATCAGACAGGAGAGAGCACAGAGGAGTCCTATCAGACAGGAGAGAGCATAGAGGAGTACTATCAGACAGGAGAGAGCACAGAGGAGTACTATCAGAGAGGAGAGAGCACAGAGGAATCCTATCAGACAGGAGAGAGCACAGAGGAGTACTATCAGACAGGAGAGGGCACACAGGAGTACTATCAGACAGGAGAGAGCACAGAGGAGTCCTATCAGACAGGAGAGAGCATAGAGGAGTACTATCAGACAGGAGAGAGCACAGAGGAGTCCTATCAGACAGGAGAGAGCACAGAGGAGTACTAGCTCACACTCACTTACTGGACTTTGTCTTTGCCTGTGCTTCAGCTTGGACAAAGCCATGATTTTATAAGCCATGATTTCTATAACATGGAAATAAAATGTTCTTATGAAGTATATTAGAAAGGTTAACGTTTTAACAAGATGTACAGCATATAAAAAGTTTTTGTATCTGACAGTGCCCATTTGAGTTTATGGAAGCATCGGGGTGGGGGAGGGGGGGGGGGGTGATATCCTTTCCGACCTCTCACACGCTCAATTGAAAGACTGTTGCACGGTGGTTACAAGAGGGGATTGGCCCAACAAATTTTCGTGCCATATACCCCCATATCTCTCCACTTTTTTGGGGGGAATGTGCGTAGCAGGGCACCATGTACTATATTTGGTGCTGTTGCCCTGTGGTGGCCATGTCTGGACAAAGGTCCTTGACTTGTTGGATAGTGTCCTGTCTGACCACCTTCCTCTTGCATCTTCTACAGTCATGGCTGTAAATGTTGGCACCCCTGAAATTATTCGACAAAATGAAGTATTTCTCACAGAAAAGGATTGCAGAAACACATGTTTTGCTATACACATGTTTATTCCCTTTGTGTGTATTTGAACTAAACAAAAAAAGGGAGGAAAAAAGCAAATTGGACATAATGTCACACCAAACTCCAAAAATGGTCTGGAAAAAATTATTGGCCCCCTTAACTTAATTGAGGGGGTGGAATAGTCATCTTAGAGACGATTATATTACTGAAGCCCTAAGACAACTTTCGGACACTATTTTTTATAAACAACTATCTTTAAACCAAATTCACCACTGAACTAGAAAATCTGGTTACTATTTATTTATGTGGCATTGTTTATGGTGGAAACTTTGCCTCAGCGCACATCCAAAAGATTTCAAGGGACAGAAAAATGTTGAAAAAAAGTTAAACATCAGCGCCATCTTGTGGTTTCAACAAAAATTCCAACCGTCAATAGAAGTCAAGCATTCCCTGGTTTCTATTGAATTACTGTTCTTACTTTCATGGACATGAATTTCTATTATTAGAAACCTTACAGCTTTTTGTATGGTCATATTAACTCCCCTCCTAAGGATAATAATCTCAAATGGACACTGTTAGATTCAAAATGTTTTATATGTTGTCCATCTTGGCAAAACATTAACCTTTCTGATATACGTCATAAGAAAATGTTATTTCCATGTTATAGAAATTATGGCTTATAAAATCATGGCTTTGTCCAAGCTGAAGCACAGGCATGAACAAAGTCCAGTAAGTGGGGGTGGGCTAGCACTGTCTGATAGGACAGGAGTGAGCACAGATGAGTACCATCAGACAGGAGAGAGCACAGAGGAGTATTATCAGACAGGAGAGAGGACAGAGGAGTGCTATCAGACAGGAGAGAGGACAGAGGAGTGCTAGAAGACAGGAGAGAGCACAGAGGAGTACTATCAGACAGGAGAGAGCACAGAGGAGTCCTATCAGACAGGAGAGAGCACAGAGGAATCCTATCAGACAGGAGAGAGCACAGAGGAGTCCTATCAGACAGGAGAGAGCACAGAGGAGTCCTATCAGACAGGAGAGAGCACAAAGGAGTCCTATCAGACTGGAGAGAGCACAGAGGAGTACTATCAGACCGGAAAGAGGACAGAGGAGTGTTATCAGACGAGAGAGAGCATAGAGGAGTCCTATCAGACAGGAGAGAGCACAGAGGAGTCCTATCAGACAGGAGAGAGCACAGATGAGTGCTATCAGACAGGAGAGAGCACAGAGGAGTGCTATAAGACAGGAAAGAGCACAGAGGAGTCCCATCAGACAGGAGAGAGCACAGAGGAGTCCTATCAGACAGGAGAGAGAACAGAGGAGTGCTATCAGGCAGGAGAGAGCACAGAGGGGTTCTATCAGACAAGAGAGAGCACAGAGGAGTGCTATCAGGCAGGAGAGAGCACAGAGGAGTCCTATCAGACAGGAGAGAGCACAGAGGAGTACTATCAGACAGGAGAGAGCACAGAGGAGTCCTATCAGACAGGGGAGAGCACAGAGGAATCCTATCAGACAGGAGAGAGCACAGAGGAGTACTATCAGACAGGAGAGAGCACAGAGGAGTACTATCAGACAGGAAAGAGCACAGAGGAGTCCTATCAGACAGGAGAGAGCACAGAGGAGTCCTATCAGACAGGAGAGAGCACAGAGGAGTCCTATCAGACAGGAGAGAACACAGAGGAGTCCTATCAGACAGGAGAGAGCACAGAGGAGTACTATCAGACAGGAGAGAGCACAGAGGAGTCCTATCAGACAGGGGAGAGCACAGAGGAATCCTATCAGACAGGAGAGAGCACAGAGGAGTACTATCAGACAGGAGAGAGCACAGAGGAGTACTATCAGACAGGAAAGAGCACAGAGGAGTCCTATCAGACAGGAGAGAGCACAGAGGAGTCCTATCAGACAGGAGAGAGCACAGAGGAGTCCTATCAGACAGGAGAGAGCACAGAGGAGTCCTATCAGACAGGAGAGAGCACAGAGGAGTACTATCAGACAGGAGAGAGCACAGAGGAGTCCTATCAGACAGGAGAGAGCACAGAGGAGTCCTATCAGACAGGAGAGAGCACAGAGGAGTCCTATCAGACAGGAGAGAGCACAGAGGAGTACTATCAGACAGGAGAGAGCACAGAGGAGTACTATCAGACAGGAGAGAGCACAGAGGAGTACTAGCTCACCCTCACTTACTGGACTTTGTCTTTGCCTGTGCTTCAACTTGGACAAAACCATGATTTTATAAGCCATGATTTCTATAAAAAGGAAATAAAATGTTCTTATGAAGTATATTAGAAAGGTTAACGTTTTAACAAGATGTATAGCTTATAAAAAGTTTTTGTATCTGACAGAGCCCTTTTGAGTCTATGGAAGCATCGGGGGAGGGGGGGGGGGTGATATCCTTTCCGACCTGTCACACGCTAAATTGAAAGACTGTTGCACGGTGGTTACAAGAGGGGATTGGCCCAACAAATTTTTGTGCCATATACCCCCATATCTCTCCACTTTTTTGGGGGGAATGTGCGTAGCAGGGCACCATGTACTATATTTGGTGCTGTTGCCCTGTGGTGGCCATGTCTGGACAAAGGTCCTTGACTTGTTGGATAGTGTCCTGTCTGACCACCTTCCTCTGGCATCTTCTACAGTCATGGCCGTAAATGTTGGCACCCCTGAAATTTTTCTACAAAATGAAGTATTTCTCACAGAAAAGGATTGCAGTGACACATGTTTTGCTATACACATGTTTATTCCCTTTGTGTGTATTGGAACTAAACCAAAATAGGGAGGAAAAAAAGCAAATTGGACATAATGTCACAACAAACTGCAAAAATGGTCTGGAAAAAATTATTGGCCCCCTTAACTTAATTGAGGGGGTGGAATAGTCATCTTAGAGACAATTATATTACTGAAGCCCTAAGACAACTTTCGGACACTATTTTTTATAAACAACTATTGTCACGATGCCGGCTGGCAGGTAGTGGACCCTCTGTGCCAGAGAGGGATTGGCGTGGACCGTGCTAGTGGACCGGTTCTAAGCCACTACTGGTTTTCACCAGAGCCCGCCGCAAAGCGGGATGGTCTTGCTGCGGCGGTAGTGACCAGGTCGTATCCACTAGCAACGGCTCACCTCTCTGGCTGCTGAAGATAGGCGCGGTACAAGGGAGTAGGCAGAAGCAAGGTCGGACGTAGCAGAAGGTCGGGGCAGGCAGCAAGGATCGTAGTCAGGGGCAACGGCAGAAGGTCTGGAAACACAGGCTAGGAACACACAAGGAACGCTTTCACTGGCACTAAGGCAACAAGATCCGGCAAGGGAGTGCAAGGGAAGTGAGGTAATATAGGGAAGTGCACAGGTGAAAACCCTAATTGGAACCACTGCGCCAATCAGCGGCGCAGTGGCCCTTTAAATCGCAGAGACCCGGCGCGCGCGCGCCCTAGGGAGCGGGGCCGCGCGCGCCGGGACAGAACAGACGGGGAGCGGGTCAGGTAGGGGAGCCGGGGTGCGCATCGCGAGCGGGCGCTACCCGCATCGCGAATCGCATCCCGGCTGGCAGCAGGATCGCAGCGCCCCGGGTCAGAGGACGTGACCGGAGCGCTGCAGCGAAGGGAGTGAAGCGAGCGCTCCGGGGAGGAGCGGGGACCCGGAGCGCTCGGCGTAACAGTACCCCCCCCCTTGGGTCTCCCCCTCTTCTTGGAGCCTGAGAACCTGAGGAGCAGACTTTTGTCAAGGATGTTGTCCTCAGGTTCCCAGGATCTCTCTTCAGGACCACAACCCTCCCAGTCTACTAAAAAAAAATTTTTTCCTCTGACCTTTTTGGCAGCCAAAATTTCCTTGACCGAGAAGACGTCCGAGGAGCCGGAAACAGGAGTGAGAGGAACAGATTTGGGAGAAAAACGGTTGAGGATGAGTGGTTTGAGAAGAGAGACGTGAAAGGCATTAGGGATACGAAGAGAAGGAGGAAGAAGAAGTTTATAAGAGACAGGATTAATTTGACACAAAATTTTGAAAGGACCAAGATAGCGTGGTCCCAACTTGTAGCTAGGGACACGGAAGCGGACATATTTAGCGGAGAGCCATACCTTGTCTCCAGGGGAAAAAACGGGGGGAGCTCTTCTTTTCTTATCCGCGAACCTCTTCATGCGTGAAGAAGCCTGTAAGAGAGAATTTTGGGTCTCTCTCCATATAATGGAAAGGTCACGAGAAATTTCATCCACAGCGGGCAGACCAGAGGGCAAGGGGGTAGGGAGGGGGGGAAGAGGGTGACGGCCGTACACCACGAAAAATGGGGATTTGGAGGAAGATTCAGAGACCCTGAAGTTATACGAAAATTCGGCCCATGGAAGGAGATCTGCCCAGTCATCCTGGCGGGAGGAAACAAAATGTCGCAAATAATCACCCAGGATCTGGTTAATTCTTTCTACTTGTCCATTGGACTGGGGATGATATGCAGAGGAAAAATTTAATTTAATCTTGAGTTGTTTACAGAGAGCCCTCCAGAATTTAGACACGAATTGGACCCCTCTATCCGAGACAATCTGCGTAGGCAACCCGTGAAGACGAAAAATGTGTAGAAAAAATTGTTTAGCCAACTGAGGCGCAGAAGGAAGACCAGGAAGAGGGATGAAATGTGCCATTTTGGAGAATCGATCAACGACCACCCAAATAACGGTGTTGCCACGGGAAGGGGGTAAATCAGTAATAAAATCCATACCAATCAGAGACCAAGGCTGTTCGGGGACAGGCAGAGGATGAAGAAAACCAGCGGGCTTCTGGCGAGGAGTCTTATCCCGGGCACAGATAGTGCAGGCTCGCACAAAGTCCCCAACATCCGTCTCCAGAGTCGGCCACCAATAGAAGCGGGAGATGAGTTGCACAGATTTCTTGATGCCCGCATGACCTGCGAGATGGGAGGAGTGACCCCATTTGAGGATTCCGAGGCGTTGGCGTGGAGAAACAAAGGTCTTTCCTGGAGGAGTCTGCCTGATGGAGGCAGGAGAAGTGGAGATCAGGCAGTCAGGTGGAATGATGTGTTGCGGAGGGAGATCAACTTCTGAGGCATCCGAGGAACGAGAGAGAGCATCGGCCCTAATGTTCTTATCGGCAGGACGAAAGTGAATCTCAAAATTAAATCGGGCAAAGAACAGAGACCACCGGGCCTGGCGAGGATTCAGCCGTTGGGCCGACTGGAGGTAGGAGAGGTTCTTGTGGTCGGTGTAGATAATAACAGGAAATCTTGATCCCTCCAGCAGATGCCTCCATTCCTCAAGTGCTAATTTAATGGCTAGAAGCTCTCGATCCCCGATGGAGTAGTTCCTCTCCGCTGGAGAGAAGGTCCTAGAGAAAAAACCACAAGTGACAGCATGCCCGGAAGGATTTTTTTGTAGAAGAACAGCTCCAGCTCCTACTGAGGAGGCATCAACCTCCAATAGGAAGGGTTTGGAAGGGTCAGGTCTGGAGAGCACGGGAGCCGAAGAAAAGGCAGACTTGAGTCGTTTAAAGGAGTCTTCTGCTTGAGGAGGCCAGGACTTGGGATCAGCATTTTTCTTGGTTAAAGCCACGATAGGAGCCACAATGGTAGAAAAATGTGGAATAAATTGCCTGTAATAATTGGCGAACCCCAAAAAGCGTTGGATAGCACGGAGTCCGGAGGGGCGTGGCCAATTTAAGACGGCAGAGAGTTTGTCTGGATCCATCTGTAGTCCCTGGCCAGAGACCAAATATCCTAGAAAAGGAAGAGATTGGCATTCAAACAGACATTTCTCAATTTTGGCATAGAGTTGGTTGTCACGAAGTCTCTGAAGAACCATACGGACATGCTGGCGGTGTTCTTCTAGATTGGCAGAAAAAATTAGGATATCGTCCAGATATACCACAACACAGGAGTATAATAGATCACGAAAAATTTCATTGACAAAGTCTTGGAAGACGGCAGGGGCATTGCACAGTCCAAAGGGCATGACCAGATACTCAAAGTGTCCATCTCTGGTGTTAAATGCCGTTTTCCACTCGTCCCCCTCTCTGATGCGGATGAGGTTATAGGCGCCTCTTAAGTCCAATTTAGTGAAGATGTGGGCACCTTGGAGGCGATCAAAGAGTTCAGAGATGAGGGGTAAGGGGTAGCGGTTCTTAACCGTGATTTTATTAAGACCGCGGTAGTCAATGCAAGGACGAAGGGAGCCATCTTTTTTGGACACAAAGAAAAATCCGGCTCCGGCAGGAGAGGAGGATTTACGGATAAAGCCCTTTTTTAGATTCTCCTGGACGTATTCGGACATGGCAAGAGTCTCTGGGGCAGAGAGAGGATAAATTCTGCCCCGGGGTGGAGTAGTACCCGGGAGGAGGTCGATAGGGCAATCATAAGGCCTGTGAGGAGGTAGAGTCTCAGCTTGTTTTTTGCAGAAAACATCCGCGAAGTCCATATAGGCCTTAGGGAGACCGGTTACTGGAGGAACCACAGAGTTACGGCAAGGGTTACTGGGAACCGGTTTTAGACAGTTCTTGGAACAAGAGGACCCCCAACTCTTGATCTCCCCAGTGGACCAATCCAGGGTTGGGGAATGAAGTTGAAGCCAGGGAAGTCCAAGGAGAATCTCCGAGGTGCAATTGGGGAGGACCAAAAGTTCAATCCTCTCATGATGAGATCCGATGCTCATAAGAAGGGGCTCCGTGCGGAAACGTATGGTACAGTCCAATCTTTCATTATTTACACAATTGATGTAGAGGGGTCTGGCGAGACTGGTCACTGGGATGTTGAACCTGTTGACGAGAGAGGCCAAAATAAAATTTCCTGCAGAACCAGAGTCCAAGAAGGCCACTGTAGAGAAGGAGAAGGCAGAGGCAGACATCCGCACAGGCACAGTAAGACGTGGAGAAGCAGAGTAGACATCAAGGACTGTCTCACCTTTGTGCGGAGTCAGCGTACGTCTTTCCAGGCGGGGAGGACGGATAGGACAATCCCTCAGGAAGTGTTCGGTACTAGCACAGTACAGGCAGAGGTTCTCCATACGGCGTCGTGTCCTCTCTTGAGGTGTCAGGCGAGACCGGTCGACCTGCATAGCCTCCACGGCGGGAGGCACAGGAACAGATTGCAGGGGACCAGAGGAGAGAGGAGCCGAGGAGACGAAACGCCTCGTGCGAACAGAGTCCATATCTTGGCGGAGTTCCTGACGCCTTTCAGAAAAACGCATGTCAATGCGAGTGGCTAGGTGAATAAGTTCATGTAGATTAGCAGGAATTTCTCGTGCGGCCAGAACATCTTTAATGTTGCTGGATAGGCCTTTTTTGAAGGTCGCGCAGAGGGCCTCATTATTCCAGGACAATTCTGAAGCAAGTGTACGGAATTGTACGGCATACTCGCCAACGGAAGAATTACCCTGGACCAGGTTCAACAGGGCAGTCTCAGCAGAAGAGGCTCGGGCAGGTTCCTCAAAGACACTTCGGATTTCCGAGAAGAAGGAGTGTACAGAGGCAGTGACGGGGTCATTGCGGTCCCAGAGCGGTGTGGCCCATGACAGGGCTTTTCCGGACAGAAGACTGACTACGAAAGCCACCTTAGACCTTTCAGTGGGAAACAGGTCCGACATCATCTCCAGATGCAGGGAACATTGGGAAAGGAAGCCACGGCAAAACTTAGAGTCCCCATCAAATTTATCCGGCAAGGATAAGCGTATCCCAGGAGCGGCCACTCGCTGCGGAGGAGGTGCAGGAGCTGGCGGAGGAGATGACTGCTGAAGCTGTGGTAGCAACTGTTGTAGCATAACGGTCAGTTGAGACAGCTGTTGGCCTTGTTGCGCAATCTGTTGTGACTGCTGGGCGACCACCGTGGTGAGGTCAGCGACAACTGGCAGAGGAACTTCAGCGGGATCCATGGCCGGATCTACTGTCACGATGCCGGCTGGCAGGTAGTGGACCCTCTGTGCCAGAGAGGGATTGGCGTGGACCGTGCTAGTGGACCGGTTCTAAGCCACTACTGGTTTTCACCAGAGCCCGCCGCAAAGCGGGATGGTCTTGCTGCGGCGGTAGTGACCAGGTCGTATCCACTAGCAACGGCTCACCTCTCTGGCTGCTGAAGATAGGCGCGGTACAAGGGAGTAGGCAGAAGCAAGGTCGGACGTAGCAGAAGGTCGGGGCAGGCAGCAAGGATCGTAGTCAGGGGCAACGGCAGAAGGTCTGGAAACACAGGCTAGGAACACACAAGGAACGCTTTCACTGGCACTAAGGCAACAAGATCCGGCAAGGGAGTGCAAGGGAAGTGAGGTAATATAGGGAAGTGCACAGGTGAAAACCCTAATTGGAACCACTGCGCCAATCAGCGGCGCAGTGGCCCTTTAAATCGCAGAGACCCGGCGCGCGCGCGCCCTAGGGAGCGGGGCCGCGCGCGCCGGGACAGAACAGACGGGGAGCGGGTCAGGTAGGGGAGCCGGGGTGCGCATCGCGAGCGGGCGCTACCCGCATCGCGAATCGCATCCCGGCTGGCAGCAGGATCGCAGCGCCCCGGGTCAGAGGACGTGACCGGAGCGCTGCAGCGAAGGGAGTGAAGCGAGCGCTCCGGGGAGGAGCGGGGACCCGGAGCGCTCGGCGTAACAACTATCTTTTAACCAAATTCACCACTGAACTAGAAAATCTGGTTACTATTTATTATGATAAAGGTATTCTAACAAAACAAGAAATGGAATACATCTTGATTCCAGAACCTGCCCTCCCTATTTTCTATTACCTTCCCAAGGTACATAAGGACCCCATTAACGACAAAAAAGCAGCATTTTTGGACTTTTTAATATTTTTTTTAACGTTTATGCTGTTCACCGTACGGGATCTTTAACATTATATTTTCGTACACTTACGCGCGTGGCGATATCATATATGTTTATAAAAAAAAGTTACGCTTTTTAGGGGTAAAAGGGAAAAACTGACAATTTTCATTTTTATTGGGGGAGGGGATTTTTCAATTTTTTTTAACTTTTTATTTTTACATTTTTCAACTTGGAAAGCCGAAAGCAGCAGACATGTGGACGTTACGCAATTTGCGTAACTCCCATTGACTTTAATGGAAGTTACGCAAACAGCGTAGCCCCGCCGGAGTTACGCAAACAGAGTAACCTGCGGGGCTACGCCGTTTGCGTAACTCCCATTAAAGTCAATTGGAGTTACGCAAATTGCGTAACGTCCACACGTCTGCTGCTTTCTAACACAGTGTTTTGCAACCAGGATCTTGCAAAACTACAGCTAAAGGCAGTCTGGGTATGCTGGGACTTGTAGTTTTGCAACATTCTGGTTGTAAAACACTGCTTCGCACATAGCTTTCCCAGGCTTCTGAATGGCACATTTCAGGTGCCTGGGAAAGAGTTTTTTTTTCCAACCTGGATGTTGCAAAACTACAACTCCCAGCATGCCAAGACAGCTTCTAGCTGTCCTGGCATGCAGGTAGTTGTAGTTTTGCAACATCTGGAGACACCCTGGTTTGGGAAACACTGGCATGGAGGGGCGACATTGTGTAAAGCAGCGTTTCCCAACTAGGATGTTGCAAAACTAAAAGTTCCAGCATGCCCAGATAGATAAAAGCTGTCCTGGCATGCTGGGAATTTTAGTTTTGCAACATCTGGAGGCACCCTGGTGTGGGAAACACTGGCATGGAGGGGCGACATTGTGTAAAGCAGTGTTTACCAGCCAGGATGTTGCAAAACTACAAGTCCCAGCATGCCCAGATAGCTAAAAGCTGTCTGGGCATGCTGGGACTTGTAGTTTTGCAACATCCTAGTTGGGAAACGCTGCTTTACACAATGTCGCCCCTCCATGCCAGTGTTTCTCTAGCCAGGGTGCCTCCAGATGTTGCAAAACTACAACTCCCAGCATGCTTTAGCTGTCTGGGAGTTGTAGTTTAGAAACAGGGTGTCTCTAGCTGTTGCTAAACAACGACTCGTGATTGGAATAGTAGTTGAGGAAAAGCGAGACTGCTAAAGTGGAGGCTCGCTGTTGCTAAATTGCAACTCCCATCATTCCCAGAAAGCCAAAGGCTGTCTGGAAATGATAGGGGTGTAGTTTAGCAACAGCTGGAGGCCCCCTGTTTGGAAAACCTGATTTATGGGTGTTCTCCCCAGGGGAGAACACCATAAATGTACTAACCAATTTTTTGTGTTTTTTTTTTTTCTTCTAATTTCAGATCGCTGTATGCAGAGGACTACTTCGGATTCGGTGGACTACAGCGATGAACGGCGTTTTTTTATTAATAAAATGGTTAACGAGGGCTTGTGGGGGAGTTGTTTATTTTTAATCTACTTTACAGGCTTAGTAGTGGAAGCTGTCTGATAGACAGAATCCATTTCTAAACCAGGGCTTAGCGTTAGCCCCAAAAACAGCTAGCGCTAACCCCCAATTATTACCCCGTTACCCACCGCTACAGGGGTGCCGGGAAGAGCTGGTACCAACAGGCCCAGAGCATCAAAAATGGCGCTCCTGGGCCTAGGCGGTAACAGGCTGGCATTATTTAGGCTGGGGAGGGCCAGTAACAATGGTCCTCGCCCACCCTGGTAACGTCAGGCTGTTGCTGCTTGGTTGGTATTTGGCTGATACTGAAAATAGGAGGAACCCTATGTGTTTTTTATTTATTTAGTTTTTATGCAAAAAACTTGTGCAGTTCCCCCTATTTTCAGTATCAGCCAAATACCAACCAAGCAGCAACAGCCTGACATTACCAGGGTGGGCGAGGACCATTGTTACTAGCCCTCCCCAGCCTAAATAACGCCAGCATGTTACCACCTAGGCCCAGTAGTGCCTTTTTTGACGCTCTGGGCCTGTTGGTATCGGCTCTTCCCCTGTGGCGGTGGGTACCAGGGTAATAATTGGGGGTTAGCGCTAGCTGTTAAGCCGAATTTCCGCCTGCAATTTCATAGCGATATTGCAGATGGAAATTCCGTAGTCTGAACCTAGCCTCACACTCAGCATTCCAATAGCTTCTGAATGGCAGTGAATGTGTCAGTAGTCAGATCAGGTGCCATTCAGAAGCTTGGAAAAGCTGTGTGTGAGAATTCAAACTGTCTAATTATTCATTGCCCTGTAATAATTGCAACCAGGGTGCCTACAGCTGTTGCAAAACTACAACTCCCAGCATGCCCGGACAGCCATTTGCTGTCCTGGCATGCTGGGAGTTGTAGTTTTGCAGCATCTACAGTGTTTCCCAACCAGGGTGGTATATTGTATTGTGTATGCACGGTATTGTGTAGGCACAATATAGTATTGTATGGATATGGCGGTATTGTGTATGTACAATATAGTAGTGAGGAGCGGGCAGTGAGGAGTACAGGAGCGGGCAGTGAGGAGTGCAGGAGCAGGCAGTGAGGAGTACAGGAGCGGGCAGTGAGGAGCAGGCAGTGAGGAGTGCAGGAGCAGGCAGTGAGGAGTACAGGAGCGGGCAGTGAGGAGCAGGCAGTGAGGAGCGGAGGAGCAGGCAGTGAGGAGCAGACAGTGAGGAGCGGAGGAGCAGGCAGTGAGGAGCGGAGGAGGGAGCAGTGAGGAGCAGAGGAGCAGGCAGTGAGGAGCGGAGGAGCAGACAGTGAGGAGCAGGCAGTGAGGAGTGGAGGAGCAGGCAGTGAGGAGCGGAGGAGCAGGCAGTGAGGAGTAAAAGAGCGGGCAGTGAGGAGAGCAGGAGCAGGCAGTGAGGAGTGCAGGAGCAGGCAGTGAAGAGTACAGGAGCGGGCAGTGAGGAGCGCAGGAGCAGGCAGTGAGGAGGGGGCAGTGAGGAGCCTAGGAGCGGGCAGTGAGGAGCAGAGGTGTGGGCAGTGAGGAGCGGGCAGTGAGGAGCAGGCAGTGAGGAGCGGGCAGTGAGGAGCGCAGGAGCAGGCAGTGAGGAGGGGGCAGTGAGGAGCCTAGGAGCGGGCAGTGAGAAGCAGAGGTGTGGGCAGTGAGGAGCAGGCAGTGAGGAGGGGGCAGTGAGGAGCAGAGGTGTGGGCAGTGAGGAGCAGAGGTGCAGGCAGTGAGGAGCTGCGACGTTAGCGCAGAAAAGTGTGTGAGAGACTTTTGGTAGTTTGCATTTATCAATCACTGACAAAATGGCTCTGGCTAGTGGACTACAGATTCCCATCCCCCGCACTACTTGCATACAGACACAAGAGGGAGTTGCAGGAAAGCAAGGCCATATTTTACAGCAATTCCTTTCTATTCATCCAATCCCTCATGTTAGCTCCCTCTGCTGGTCAAGAGTGGGAAATATGACAAGTTATTTTTTAATTTTTCATATTTTGTCACAAATAAAAAAATATTCCCTTTAAGGACCACTTTTTTTTTGTTTCATTTTTGCACTTTCATTTTTTTCCTCCCCACCTTCTAAAAATCATAAATTGTCCCCCTACAGACCCATATGAGATCTTGTTTTTTGCACAACCTATTGTACTTTGTAATACTATCAATCATTTCCGCCCAAAATCTATGGTGAAACCCCAAAAAAAATTTTGTGGGGCAAAATTGAAAAAAAAAAAAAATAAATACGCCATTTGAAAATTTTGAGAGCTTCGTATTCTACGCAGTGTAATGTTTGTTACAAATGACACCATATCTTTATTCTGTAGATCCATACGATTAAACTGGTACAAAAGAATTGTTCCTGGCAGAAAAAAGTCCAGCACAGACGATCCACTGATACAGTATACTTAAGTCTGCCGTCGGCCATCGTGAACAATCGTTTGCGAATAATTTACAGAGGATGGCCGGACCAAATGGCCAAAATGGGCCATATCAGCTGAACATTATCTTAAAGGTGTCAACAGATATTACCATACCTGAGTGGGGAGCTATACTTGCCTAGTCTTGTTGGTTTTGGCTCTAATTCCTCCTCCTCAGTGTGATTGACAGTTCTTATCACCACTCAGCTCTCTAAGCAGACAGAGCAGAGCGATGACGCAAGCTGAGGCCGGGCTGTCACTCAAACTGAGAGGGCGTGATTACAGCCAGAGAAGATCGGACTAGGTGAGTATAGCTTCCGACCCAGGGGACTACTTAAAGGGGTACTCCGCCCCTAGACATCTTATCCCCTATCCAAAGGATAGGGGATAAGATGTCTGATCGTGGGGGTCCCGCTGCTGGGAACCCCCGCGATCTCTCCTGCAGCACCCCCTGTCATCTGGTGCACAGAGCGAGCTTTGCTCCATGCCTGATGACTGGCGATGCAGGGGCCGGAGGATCGTGACATCAGGAGGGGGCGGGGCAGTGATGTCACGATCCTCCTCTCTTCACCTGCCTCCTGACCGGCTGCAGACATCTCTCCTCTGCTCTACCATCTGGCAGACCAGAGAAGTAGATTGTCAATATTATTGATCAGTAATAAAAATCAAAAAGATAGATATTAACTGTTACAGTTTAATAATGGGAATAAGTAACCTCTTACAAAATCTTTTCCCATTTTACAAACAGAAAATTGTAAAAAAAATAAAATAAATCAACATATTTGGTATAGCCATGTACAGAATAGTCCAAATTATTAAAATATAATGTTAATGGCTCCATACGGTGAACGGCATAAATCACATATACGCAAATGTGGTGCTGATAAAAACAACAAATCACAGATTAAGTGCCCATACAAGCATAATCATATGAATAAAACATGTCCAGGGGTGAAATGTGAGTGCAGGTGCAGTGACCATGAAAAATATTTTTTACATTTTTTGTTAACCCCTTCAGGACCACAGGTTTTTTCATTTTTGCACTTTTGTTTTTTCCTCCTCACCTTATTAGAATTATAACACTTTCAATTTTCTACCAACAGACTCCTATAAGGGCTGTTTTTTTTGCACCACATACTGTACTTTGTAATGACATCAACCATTTCACCACGAAATCTACGGCAAAACTAGAAAAAAAAACATTGTGGGGCAAAATAGAAAAAAACAAGCGCCATTTTGAATTTTTTTTAGAGGCTTCCTATTCTACACAGTGCACTTTTCGGTAAAAATGACACCGTATATTTATTCTGTAAATCCATACCATTAAATTGATACCCAGCTTATTAAGGTTTGATTTTGTGTTACGTCTGTTAAAAATTTTTATATCTTTTTACACTAAAATTTGTAAGTTTAAAATTGTCCTCTTCTGACCTCTATAACTGTTTTATTTTTCTGTATATAGGGATGTATACGAAAAAGAAATAGCCCTCATACAGTTTAAAACATACTAAGACTGGGTTCACATAACATGCAATACAGGACCGCATACGGCTGGACCACGGTTTTAGGTCCGGTGGGAAAACCAAATATGGGACAAAAATGAGCCGAACGGAGTCAGCGCTTCACTCCAGTCGGCTCACTGAGATACATTACATACGGGCCGCATACGGTAAAGATACGGGAGCGCCCGGTTTTAGCTTCCCCCCAGCCGTATGAGGTTCTGTATTGCACAAAACGTGATGTGAACCAGTCTTATAGTGTTCAAAAAGTTTGAGGTATTTTTTAGAAGCAGTACTGACTTTTTTTTTTAATCGTATTGACCCGCAATATAAAAAGAACATGTCAATGTTATCGTACAGTTCACTGTGTAAAAACGAGAACTATCAAAAGTTGTAAAATTGGTTTTCTTTTCAATTTCCTGCTACAAATATATATATATATATATATATATATATATATATATATATATATATATATATAGAAGTTGTAGGAAAACAGCACATCCAAAAAAAATTATATTAAATGTATTATGGTGCTCACAGGTCCAGACCCGGGTCAGGGATCCATTTTAGATAAAAAGAGAATATCCACAGCACACATCCAATGGGTGAAAAATCAAAAGTGGTTTATTCCATCAAACAGAGTGTCCAGAACAACGTTTCAACCAGCTCTCCTGGTCTTTTTCAAGCTCAGTATATCTAGTGTCTCACACATCTTATATAGGGGCATTCATCAAATGCCATCAATAACAATAATCATACAATTAGTGCAAAATTATACAGAATTACTCATATAGAAAATAACAACGTGCATACACTGTGTATATAAATATTAAATATAAGAAAAACGTGCAAAATTTACATGGATATTATTCATGATCACAACCAATAGTGCTACATTACTTAATTGGACATTATTATATAAATCATAACGCCCAGGTGATGGTTAAAAACAATTAAAAACAAAATATACAGTGTCTATGGGAGCGCTCACTCACCGGTACATGATTAGGTGTTCCTGGCTTGTAAACATTACAAATGCGCATGTCTGTCGCACTATCTAACAAATTCGTCTCATCGGCGTCACGTCACATCCGGCCGGGGCCACCAATACCGGAAGTGCATCATCCATCGTCATGGCAACAAACCAACTGCATACTGCGCCTGCGTGCAGTGTAGTATACTAATCCGGCGCACGCGCACATCGCCTGCATATGCGCGGCAGCCATTTAACTTAAGGGAAAAGGTTCCATATATGAATACCGTGCGTTCATGAGCGCACGGCGGGCATATTAGAGACTGGCAAATCTGCCCTTACTCCGCTGTTAGCCATAATCAGGGTATAGAAGCAGCATGAGAAGGTAAGGTAAGTATATTGGCTCGGTACCCGGCACAATGAAGTGTCGGATGCCCAGACATATACCCGGCATCTCAACGGTCACCATCAATCAAGTGGATATCCGGAGAGGTCAGGTTTACACTACCTCAACCCAATGACCCTCACGGTCACTACAAGTTCAAAGAATTAACCCCTAGGCATATGAGCAGAATTGTGCATGGACCAAATAAATAATAAATAAAACAAAAAAACATTCTAGTTGCCATGACACAGATGTGCACCACCCAGATTGAGGCTCATCCTCATGAATGTGACAACACCTCGATGATGTAAGTATCAACAATTTTATTAATGAGCAATATTACATCATAAATACATATCTTCCACTGTACTATCCGGTGAGCGAGGAAGTCTCCACATTAGTACACTGTAAAAGGAACAAGAAAAAAATTTGTTAATCAGAATATTAACACATTCATATTTATAGATCATACTGAGTATACTCAAACTGATGTACGAGGACATGGGCTACATCCTAAGGTACCTATTTCCCCACAATCCTAGAAGATATTTTAAAATCCACATTTAGACCCTTTGGTTTCAAACAATCCAGTTCAAAAATCCATTTCAGTTCACGACGCTTCAATAATGCCTGTCTATCCCCCCCTCTCTTTAGTGGTGGGATATGATCCACAATCATGAATTTCAGTTCACTTTCACTATGTCCCGAGTCCAAAAAATGTTTTGGTACCGGGAGATCCATTTTCTTTTTTCGAATAGTGTATCGATGTTGGTTTATCTGAGTTTTTATGTCCCATGTGGTCTCACCTACATAGATAAGACCACATGGGCACCAAAGTACATAAATGGCTAACAGCGGAGTAAGGGCAGATTTGCCAGTCTCTAATATGCCCGCCGTGCGCTCATGAACGCACGGTATTCATATATGGAACCTTTTCCCTTAAGTTAAATGGCTGCCGCGCATATGCAGGCGATGTGCGTGTGCGCCGGACTAGTATACTACACTGCACGCAGGCGCAGTATGCAGTTGGTTTGTTGCCATGACGATGGATGATGCACTTCCGGTATTGGTGGCCCCGGCCGGATGTGACGTGACGCCGATGAGACGAATTTGTTAGATAGTGCGACAGACATGCGCATTTGTAATGTTTACAAGCCAGGAACACCTAATCATGTACCGGTGAGTGAGCGCTCCCATAGACACTGTATATTTTGTTTTTAATTGTTTTTAACCATCACCTGGGCGTTATGATTTATATAATAATGTCCAATTAAGTAATGTAGCACTATTGGTTGTGATCATGAATAATATCCATGTAAATTTTGCACGTTTTTCTTATATTTAATATTTATATACACAATGTATGCACGTTGTTATTTTCTATATGAGTAATTCTGTATAATTTTGCACTAATTGTATGATTATTGTTATTGATGGCATTTGATGAATGCCCCTATATAAGATGTGTGAGACACTAGATATACTGAGCTTGAAAAAGACCAGGAGAGCTGGTTGAAACGTTGTTCTGGACACTCTGTTTGATGGAATAAACCACTTTTGATTTTTCACCCATTGGATGTGTGCTGTGGATATTCTCTTTTTATATATATATATATATATATATATATATATATATTTTTTTTTTTTTTTTTTATATAGTACCGTACATTTTATGTTAAAATGAAAGGCTTCATTACAAAGTACAGTTGGTCGCAAAAGAAACAACAACTCATATGGGTCTGTGGGTGGAAAATTAAAAAGATTTATGGCTCTTAGAAGGGGGGGAGGAAAAAAATAAAAACGTTAAAATGAAAATTTCCTGTGTCCTCAAGACCAAAAAGGGCTGTAACCCTGAAGGGGTTAAAACTGTAATCTTCAAATCCTTTGTAAACCCCAGTATATAACTGTACATAGTGTAAGTAAAGTACAGTACAGCCATTACAATGGATACACATACACGTGATGTCATCTGCTGTGACATCACACATCAAAGAGACTTTCTCCAGGGTAGAATCCAATCCCTAACACTTATTTCCTCGGTTCGGCGGGTGAACACGTTCTCCTACTAGACCTGCGCTTATTTTGCAAATTGAAGAGAATTTTGTCTATTTAGGCAAAAGGATCCTGTAGGGACGGCGACCATGAAGCTAAGAGGTAGGAATAATGAAAACTTCCAAAATTTCTGTTTAAAAATGGATTTAACATGAATGTATTAGTGTAAAGTTAATATAGTACAGTTCCGAACGCTTGGAGTGGGCGGTGGGGGGCGTGACGTCACGGCCACGCCCCCAAAATATAAGTCTATGGGAGGGGGCGTGCTCTCCCAAAGACTTGCATTGAGGGGGTGTGGCATGACCTCACGAGGGGCGTGGCTGTGACGTTACGACCCCGTCACCCAGCGTTCTGAACGGAGGCTGGGTGCTGCACAGAGATCGCTGGGGTCCTAGCCGCGGGACCCCTGCGATCAGACATTTTATCCCCTATCCTTTACATAGGAGATAAGATGTCTAGGGGCAGAGTACCCCTTTAAGTATCTTACAACAATTGGGTAGAGGTTTACTCCTGTGAGATAAATGATTTGTGGATCAATGTTTTACACATAATAGTCACACATAAATTTACAAAAAGCTTCCTACAGTGTTCAATGACCATACTTTGTGTGAATATATATATATATACATAAATACATGAATGAATATAGATTTAATATATTGTATCCTGTCACTATTTTGCAGATATCCCAGTTCTCTCTGTGCCTGTCGTGTGTCTCATACATTACGTGACGAGTTTCCTATGGCGGTATACTAACCTATATCATTATAAGGTCACTCCACCATATTATGAGATCCATAAAATACCTGGGAAGAAGATTAAGCACCGTGGTCAGCGAGCAGATGTGGCTATTGACATGGCTTTAGGTGACAATTCAGACCCACATGAATCCAGGCACAGCGATCATGTGACAGTCACCATGGCGGATAACCAGATGGATTTACCAACAACCTCTGAAGATGCCTCGGAGCCCAAAGTGTCTTGGCTGCAGCGGACTTGGCAATATGCTAAAAGCAAACTGAAGTGGCCCAATTATGTATCCAATGTTTGGGTTGGAGCATGGGCCATGGCCAAATGGACAGTAACCGGCATGATGACCACATTCAAGATGCCATTTTACTTCCTACATACACAGCTAAGAAGTATTACAGCAAAGGCCATTGACGATCAGTGTGAACCAATTTAACTAGACGGCTGATTGGGTCACACAAGATCTACATATGGTTGGGGGTGGGGGGGGGGGAGGAGCCCGAAATGCAGCCACCTCCACGTGGTGGGCTCTGGGTCACTTGATACATTAACAAGTGAGCGAGGAGCTGCATAATTCAAGGCACATTTCCCATATGGGACATACAGCTTGTAATGGAGACAGAAGATAACGGGGGAGATTTATCAAAACCAGTGCAAAGGAAAAGTTGCCCAGTTGCCCATAGCAACCAATCAGATTTCTTATTTCATTTTGCAAAGGCCTTGTTAAAATTTAAAGAAGCAAGCTGATTGGTGGCTATGGGCAACTGGGCAACTTTCCCTCTTCACAGGTTTTGATAAATCTCCCCCATTGTCCACCTAGAAACAAATTTTGCACATAAGTGGGAATCAAGCCCCCCTATTGGATGTTTAAGGAACCAGAGATATGTAGAAGGGGAGAGGTGGATTCCCAGGAATGGAGAATGACAATATATCTCTAGCATCATATCTCTGGATAAGTGGATATGGTAGAAACAGTATCATTATTACTATTATTATTATTAACCCCTTAAGGACCAGTGGCGTAGCTATAGAGGTCGCAAAGGTCGCCATTGTGACCAGGCCCCTTACCACAGGGGGCCCGCAGGGCCCCCCTGCCACTATACTATACTACGCCCGCAGGTCGGTCCCCCAGGCACAGCCCCAGGTCCCGGGCCTGAAGGGGAGGCTTGTCGCCGCAGACGCTGCGGCAGCGGCGCTGCCAGTACCAGGCCCAACGCCAGCCTCAAACCCCCCGCCCCTCCCCCGCCGAGGTCCCGGCGCGGCGCTAGCCTCAACACCCCCCCCCAACATACACCCCCCTCCTCCCCTCACCGTATGCTGCGCAGGCACTGCAGACACGCACCTAATGCCTGCAGCAACAGCCTAGGAGTGAGCGCAGAGGAGGGACCGGATCACCAGCAGGTCTCCTCACAGAACTTCATGGCGGCCGCAGGTGAGTGAGGAGGGGTTAATGGAGGAGCAGCGGGGGGCTTAATTTGTGGTCCGGAGGAGCGCCAGGGGTGGGAAGGTGGTCGGGTTACTTGGACTTAATTTTGGGTCCGGTGAGGGGTGTTAATTTTGGGTCTGGAAGGGGGGGGGTTGTTAATTTCGGGTCCGGAGGGGAAGGTTATTTTTGGGGTCCAGAGGCAGAGTGTGTATGTATGATGTGTGTATGTACTGTATGTATGATGTGTGTGTATGTACTGTATGTATGGTGTATGTATGATGTGCATATATGTACTGTACGTATGGTGTATGTATGATTTGCATATATGTACTGCATGTATGGTGTATGTATGATGAGTGTATGTACTGTATGTATGGTGTATGTATGATGTGTGCGTATGTGCTGTATGTATGGTGTATGTATGATGAGTGTATGTACTGCATGTATGGTGTATGTATGATGTGTCTGTATGTACTGTATGAATGGTGTATGTATGAAGTGTGTGTATGTACTGTATGTATGGTGTTTGTATGATGTGCATATATGTTCTGTATGTATGGTGTATGTATGATGAGTGTATGTACTGCACCTATGGTGTATGTATGATGTGTGTGTATGTATGATGTGTGTATGTACAGTATGTATGGTGTATGTATGATGTGCATATATGTACTGTATGTATGGTGTATGTATGTATGTATGTATGATGTGCATATATGTACTGTATGTATGGTGTATGTATGATGTGCATATATGCACTGTATGTATGGTGTATGTATAATGTGGTTATATGTACTGTATGTATGGTGTATGTATGATGTGTGTGTATGTTCTGTATGTATGGTGTATGTATGATGAGTGTGTGTACTGCATGTATGGTGTATGTATGATTTGTGTGTATGTACTGTATGTATGGTGTATGTATGATGTGTGTATGTACTGTATGTATGGTGTATGTATGATGTGCATATATGTACTGTATGTATGGTGTATGTATGATGTGTGTATGTACTGTATGTATGGTGTATGTATGACGTGTGTGTATGTACTGTATGTATGGTGTATGTATGATGTGCATATATGTACTGAATGTATGGTGTATGTATGATGTGCATATATGTAATACATGTATGGTGTATGTATGATGTGCATATATGTACTGTATGTATGGTGTATGTATGATGTGCATATATGTACTGCATGTATGGTGTATGTATGATGTGCATATATGTACTGTATGTATGGTGTATGTATGATGTGGTTATATGTACTGTATGTATGGTGTATGTATGATGTGGTTATATGTACTGTATGTATGGTGTATGTATGATGTGTGTGCATGTACTGTATGTATGGTGTATGTATGATGTGTGTGTGTACTGTATGTATGGTGTATGTATGATGTGTGTATGTACTGTATGTATGGTGTATGTATGATAAGTGTATGTACTGTATGTATGATGTGTGTGTATGCACTGTATGTATGGTGTATGTATGATGTGTGTGTATGTACTGTATGTATGATGTGTGTGTAAGTAATGTATGGTGTATGTGTGATGTGTGTGTATGTACTGTATGTATGGTGTATGTATGATGTGTGTATGTACTGTATGTATGCTGTATGTATGATGTGTGTATGAATGATGTGTGTAAGCAACATGTATGTATGATGTGTGGAGATGTGTGTAAGCTAGAAGGATGTATATATGATGTGTGGAGATGTATTATGCGGGTGGATTTGGAGGCGGCGGGTGTGTATATGATGTGCTTATGTATGATGTGTGTGTATGTATGCATTATGCATGTGGGGGGAGGCGGCATGTGTATGAATGATGTGTGTATGTACTGTATGTATGATGTATGAATGATGTGTGTGTATGAATGGTGTGTGTATGAATGATAGATGTGTGTAAGCAAGATGTATGTATGGAGATATTTGTAAGGTAGAAGGATGTATGTATGATGTGTGGAGATGTATTATGCGGGGAGATCTCGAGGCGGCAGGTGTATGCATGATATGTGTTTATGTATAATGTATGTGTGTGTATGATGTGCGTGTATATCTATGTATTATGCATATGTGTGTGGGAGGGGCGGAGGGGGGTGTGTGTAGGAGGCGCCGGGCGTGTGTTTGTATGATGTGTGTATGTTTCATAGATGTGTGTAAGCTAGATGTGTGCGTGTATGTGTGTGTGTATTTTTGATGTGCGTATGTATGATAGATGTGTGTAAGCTAGATGGATGTATCTATGATGTGTGGATGTATGATGTATGTGAATGTATGATGGATGTGTGGATGATAGATGTATGCATGAATGATAGGTGTGTGTATGTATGATAGATGGGTGTATGCTGTGTATATGTATCATACATCTATCATACACGCAAATATCATAACCATGCACCTACCATACATACACCAGTCTATCATACATACATATACTGTTCATCAATGTGGGGGGACAGGAGGTGATTGGGTATGGATCAGACTTTGGGGTTTGGAGAGTTTGGCAGGGGAGCCTAGAGCAGAATTCTGGGGTCTGGGGAGGGGGCAGAGGAGCCTGGAGAGGACTTAGTGGTCTAGAGAGGGGGGAAGAGGAGCATGTAGGAGGACTTATGGGTCTGGGAGGAAAGGGGGATTGGAACAGAAGAGTCAGAAGGAGGACAGAGGGGTCTGGAGGAGGACAGGTGTGATTCAGCTAAACCGAGAAGAAACAGTGTGTAACAGTATTATTATTATGGAGGGATTATTATATTTGGAAGGTAGTGTGGGGCAGGGTTATTTTCAGAGGGTACCGCGTATAGCATGGTTATTTTTGAGGGTTTATTTTCAGGAGTACAGTGTGTGGAAGTATTATATTCAGGGGTACAGTGGGTTGCAGTATTACGTTCATGGGCACTGTGTGGTAGTATTATATTCAGAGGGTATGGTGTGTGGTAGTATTATATTCAGAGAGCACAGTGTATGGTAGTTTTATATTCAGGGGATACAGTATGTGGTAGTATTATATTCAGGAGGTACAGTGTATGGTAATTTTATATTCAGGGGATACAGTATGTGGTAGTATTATATTCAGGGGGTGCAGAAGTTGGCAGTATTATATTCAGGTGATACAGTGTGTGGCAGTATTACATTGAGGGGGTACAGTACTTGGCAGTATTATATTCATGGGGTACAGTGTGGCAGGATTATATTCAGGGGATGCAGTGTGTGGCAGTATTATATTCAGGGGGTACAGTAGATGGAAGTATTATATGCAGGAGTACAGTGGATGGTAGTTTTATATTCAAGGGATACAGTGTGTGGCAGGATTATATCCAGGGGATGCAGTGTGTGGCAGAATTATATTCAGGGGGTACAGTAGATGGCAGTATTATATGCAGGAGTACAGTGAATGGTAGTTTTATATTCAAGGGATACAGTGTGTGGCAGGATTATATTCAGGGGATGCAGTGTGTGGCAGGATTATATTCAGGGGGTACAGTATTTAGCAGAATTATAATGATTATTGTCTTCATACAGAGGATGAGGATCTACTGACAAAGTGAGAACCTATGATGTCCGGGTGTCAGACTCTGCAGAGAAGATGGAGCTGGAAGACGTCCTGACGTCTGGACCAGATGAAGAAGAAAAGAAAAGACAACCGAGAAGACGTCATTCAGGACACTGATATCATTGTGTTTTCTCCTGACTGTCCCATCAGCTAGAGTCACTTGTCAGTTCTGCAGTGATGATGGGTGATGTTGTACCCTAATGCGTGGCTCTCGATCTGTTGCAAAACTACAACTCCCATAATGCCTAGGCTCTCCAGATATGATGGGAGTTATAGCTTTATAACAGCCTGAGAGTAACTGGAACCAAGGTGATAGGCTGCTTATTCTTAAATGCCTGGGCCTATGTTTTGTCTCTCCGGCCTTTCCTGTCAGTCACGTATATCGTTGTGTATTCTCCTGACTGTGTCTCATCAGTGCTGTAGTCACTGATATCTTTGAGCGGCCGAGTAAGGGGTCGCCCGGGTATGGGGAAGAGGGTTGTCAGGTGATAGGGTGGCCCTGGGCCAATTTTTGCACCGGGCCCTGTGGTTTCTAGCTATGCCCCTGTTAAGGACCCAGGGCGTATCCATACGCCCGTGGGAATTCTGGTCCCCGCCGTGTGACGGGCGGGGACCGGACTGGGAAGCCTGCTGAAATCATTCAGCAGGCATCTCGTGCAACATGGCGGCATAGGGGTCTATATAAGACACCCACGATCCCCCTGAAGGGATAGGAGTGAGGTGGCAGGGCTGCCACCCCTCCTATCCCTGCTATTGGTTGTCAAGAAGTGACGACCAATAGCAGATCGGGGGCAGGGGGGTTAACTTTTGGTTTTCCCGTTCTGCCCACCCACAGTAGGCTGGGCAGAATGGGGAAACCGACAGGGACTGGCGCCGAAGTCCAACTATCCATCGGCGGCGGCAGCAGGCGGCGGCAGCAGGCGGCGATCGGCGAGGGTGATCGGCGGCAGAAAAGGACGGCGATGCGGCTCCCTGGATCCTACGGAAACCGGTGAGTTGCCTAGCAACATCTGGAGGGCTACAGTCTGAGACCACTATACAGTGGTCTCTAAACTGTAGCCCTCCAGATGTTGCAAAACTGCACATTCCTACATTCCCAAACAGCAAACAGCTGTCTCTGCATGCTGGGAGTTGTAGTTGGGTAAATCCAGCTGTTGCATAACTACATCTCCCAGCATTCCCTTCGGAGTTCAGTACATGCTGGGAGTTGTAGTTTTGCAACAGCTGGAAGCACACTGGTTAGAAAATACTGAGTTAGGTAACAGAACCTAACTGAAGGTTTTCCAACCAGTGTGCCTCCAGCTGATGCAAAAGTACAACTCCAAGCATGCACGGTCTGTCAGTGCATGCTGGGAGTTGTAGTTTTGAAACAGCTGGAGGTTTGCCCTCCCTTGTGAATATACAGGGTACATTCACATGGGTGAGTTTACAGTGAGTTTTCTGCTTCAAGTTTGAGCTGCAGCCCAAACTCCTAGCGGGAAACTCACCCTAAACCCCCGCCAGTGTGAATGTACCCTAAAAACACTACACTAACACATAATAAAGGGCAAAACACTACATATACACCCCCTTACACTGCCCCCCCCCCCCCCCAATAAAAATGAAAAACGTATCATACGGCAGTGTTTCCAAAACGGAGCCTCCAGCTGTTGCAAAACAACAACTCCCAGCATTTCCGGACAGCCACCAACTGTCCAGGCATGCTGGCAGTTTAGCAACAGCTGGAGGCACCCTGTTTGGGAATCACTGATGTAGAATACCCCCATGTCCACCCCTATGCAATCCCTAATGTAGTCCTCAAATGCGCATGGCGCTCTCTCACTTCGGAGCCCTGTTGTTTTTCAAGGAAACAGTTTAAGGCCACATATGGGGTATTTCCGTACTCGGGAGGAATTGTGTTACAAATTTTTTTTTTGGGGGGGGTGGGGGGTTCTCCTTTTTCCCCTTATGAAAAGGAAAAGTTGGGGTCTACACCAGCCTGTTAGTGTAAAAAAAAAAAAAATGTTTACACTAACATGCTGGTGTTGCCCCATACTTTTAATTTTCAAAAGCGGTAAAAAGGAAAAAAAAGACCCCAAAATTTGTAACGCAATTTCTCCTGAGCACGGAAGTACCCCATATGCGGGCATAAAATTCTCTGGTGGGGTGGGCAGGGGGAGGGGGGGGGGGGTTTGGGGGGGAAAAAATGAGTTCTTTTGAATAGAATTCTTTTATACCTTTTTGTTTCACAGCTATTTGTTTTGCTGCCTGTTTTGTTGTATGTAACTTATTGTTATTTCATTTCATTATAACAGAATCACCTTCTACCTCACCCTTCCACACTCACGTCCCGCTCATCCCAATCTCCCATCAGTCCTCCACAGCTCCAGGTAAGTAACCTTTGTATTGATCCTTTAGCTAGTTCGTATAGTTTATTTTAATACTATCAATTTAATGGGTATGTTCCTTTGTTTTGATCTCTTTTGTCCCTACACATCTTCTAACGCGGATATTTGATTCTTATCCACTGTTTATTTTGAAATCTGTTACTTCTTGTTTGAATAATTCCTGGCTGGCTTTATAAGAAGGCCGAGAAAGTAAACCCTTCATTTAGGCCTGTTGGGCTGAGGGTTTTCAGCCTATATATCCAAATGGCTTCTTCCTTCAGAAGTTTTTTATCCAAATTCCCTCCTCTTGGTCCAAGGCTGGGTTTAATGAATCCCCAAAATCTTAGGTCCTTCACTTCTCCTCTATGCACGTCTCGTATATGCCGTGCCAAGGGGGTATCAGCCCCTGTTCTAATTGTACTTAGATGTTTTGATATCCTTCTTCTTAATTCTTGTGTAGTTTTTCCTACGTATAGTTTGGGGCACCCACACTCGGCAATGTACACCACTCCTTGTGTCTGACAGTTAATGAAGTCTCTGACCTCATATTTCCTCCCATCAAAGGGATTAACAAATTCTTTTTTCTTTGGGAGAAACCTACAAAAATTGCATCTACCACATGGATGTGAGCCTGTTAGCTTAGATTTTAGCCACGTGCCCTCATGATTTGTTTCTTTTGATTTGTAGTGACTCCGCACCAACCTTTCTCTGATATTCCTACCTCTGCGATATGTCACACTCGGCTGCTCCGTAAGTACTTCTGTCAGATCTTTGTCTGCCAGTCAAATTGGCCAGTATTTTCTTAATATTTGCATCACCTGTTGATTATTTTGGTCGAAGGTACCTATGCATCGAACTGTCTTTTTCTGTTGTTGTTCAGTTATTGTTTTATTTCTCAGTAAATCACATCTCGGGGTGTCTCTTGCCCTCGCAAAAGCCCTATGAAGGACCTTTTTAGGGTATCCTTTTGACAAGAAACGATGCATTAGTACCTTACTTTCCTCAAGAAAAGCTTCTTCAGTGGAGCAGTTTCGTCTAGCCCTCAAATACTGCCCCACTGGTATGCCACTCTTGAGGGGCCTGGGGTGGTGACTTCTCCAATTCAAGAAGCTATTCGTTGAGGTAGTTTTTCTATAGACTTTCGTCTGGATGCTGCCTTCAGGCTCGAGGAAGATTTCCAGATCTAGAAAGCAAAGTGTTTTTTCATTTATTTCTGATGTGAATTGCATTCCTATTTGATTGTGATTTAATTTGTGAACAAATTCATGAAACAGGGTGAAATGAAAGAACAATAAGTTACATACAACAAAACAGGCAGCAAAACAAATAGCTGTGAAACAAAAAGGTATAAAAGAATTCTATTCAAAAGAACTAATTTTTCACCCCCAAACCCCCCCCCCTCCCCCCCCCCTCCCCCCGCCCACCCCACCTGGCCTCCCGGTAAAAAACTCAAAATAAATAATAAAAAACAGAGCAATGGCAAATAGGTCCAACTTATAAACATATAAGCTAGTATTTATCAGTACATTATTCATTTCAAAATGGTGTTAATCATCAAAATCAACTAAGGAACCCCCCAGATCCAAAAAGGAGAGAAAGATAAAGGAATATATATACAAATTGACAAAATAATATTGAAATAGATAAATTAGAAACAGTAATAATAGTAATCTCCACCAAGATCCTAACTATCCAATATCCTACCTAATGACGCTGAGGACCATCGGCAACTCTGATTTAGAACTTAATATCCATCTGATCCGGTGAGAACATCTTTGCCCTTTGTAGAAATAAAATCCCCTCAAAAAATAACAATAACAAAAATAATAAAAATAGTAATCTGTAGGGAGAAGAGAGGGAACTCCTATAAAATTGCCCCAAGTATCATGATCTGAACTCTAACAGTTCGCGCATACTATAGTGCGCAGAGTGAGAAATAGGAGGTGTTTTCATATACACCTGAGAATTCCGCTTTTGATGACAAACAGTTCGCGCACGCGAGAGTGCGCAGATGAGATGAGGCGCAATTGAAACTAAGTCCGAGCGCAGAGGAGAACGCGCAGATGACGACAATTGTAAACAAAGATACGGATTGGTTGAGATATTTATCCATTGAAAACCAATGGGATTCGGAGGAGTGAACCGAGATCTCATTGGAGGAAGCTTATGTCAATAAGGAATTTGTACCAACCAGAGGACAAGGATTAAAAAGAAAGGATTTAGTTGGATGGGGATCCATCAATATGGGATGTGACGTTACAAACAGAGGTAATAAAGAGCCCGACACACGCTGCCCACACTCAGAAGCCCCATACCTCTTGACAAAGCTACATAGTAGCGAAACATGTCGGGGGGGGGGGCTGAGTAGGGTGTTTTTAAGCAAATCAGAGCAGTCTCCGGAGGAAGCTGGAGTGTGAGCTGCAGGCACACTCAGCGATAGATAGCGATATTAGTCTCAGTGGAGATATTTACAGTGTTTGGATACAAACCAGGGAGTACTGCTCTGATACCTTTTAAAAGTGTGGATATTTTTTGATTTAATTAACAATAAAGTTTAAATATTTTAGAGGGTATATGGGAAATTAGGGTAATATTGGATTGCCCCAAGGGGTGATCTATTGGAAAAAGTTGTAAACGCACATGGCCCCTGACCTCCACTCCAAACAAATTCTCTCTCCAAAAGCACAATGGCGCTCCTTCTCTTCAGAGCATTGTAGTGCACCAGCAGAGCACTTGATGTCCACACATGGGGTATTTCCATATCAGAAGAAATGGGGTTGCAAATTTTGGGGGTTATTTTCTCCTATTTCGCCTTGCAAAAATGTAAAATTTGGGGAAAAACCAGCATTTTTGTGAAAAAAAATGTTTTCATTTACACATCAGACTTTAACAAAACCTCGTCAAACACCTGTTAGGTGTTAAGGCTCACTGTACTTGTTAAGTTCCTTGAGGGGTGGATTTTCCAAAATAGTATGCCATGTGTTAGTTTTCGCTGTTCTGGCACCATAAATGCGACATTCCCCCCAAAAACCATTTCAGCTATATTTTCTTTCCAAAAGTCAAATGTGACTCCTTCTCTACTGAGCACTGTTGATGTTTTTTTGAATTGCGAAAATTTTGCTATTGCGAATGCGAAATTAATAGCGAAATTTCACTCGTCTGCGCATGCGCCCTGTAACATCATGCGAGGGACGTTGCTAAGCTCTGACAACTGTGCTTACAGAACTCTCATTGGCTCACAGGCATAACTAGGGCGGAATTTCCACGAATATTTGCATTGCGAATATTCGTATTGCGAATATTCACAATGCGAATATTCTCATGCATAAACCTTTCGCCTCACAGTCTCATCCCTTTTGTCTTAAATTAAATGATACAAGCATTGCATTTATCAGTCGAAGGAGATCCCTACAATGTGCTCAATTTTTAAAACAGTTTGAAAAAAGACGAATATTCGTAATAGCGAATTTTAATCGCGAAATTCGTAATATTTGCGAATTCGCAAATATGCGATATTCGTGAGCAACACAAGTTAACACACTTACTGAATGTCATTTTGAATACTTTGAGGGGTGCAGATTTTATAATGCGGTCATTTGTGGGGTATTTCTAATATAAAGGCCCTTCAAATCCACTTCAAAACTGAACTGGTCCCTGAAAAATTCAAACTTTGAAAATTTTGTGAAAAATTGGAAAATTGCTGCTGAACTTTGAAGCCCTCTGATATCTTCCATAAGTAAAAACATGTCAACTTTATGATGCAAACATAAAGTAGACATATTATATATGTTAAGCAATATATAATTGATTTAATATGTCTATTTTCCTTACAAGCAGAGAGCTTCGAAGTTAGAAAAATGCTAAATTTTCTAATTTTTCATCAAGTTTTGGAATTTATGCAAGTATCGACAAAAATTTACCACTAACATGAAGTAGAATATGTCACGAAAAAACAATCTCGGAATAGGAATGAAAGGTTAAAAGCATCCCAGAGTTATTAGTGCTTAAAGCGACAGTGGTCAGATGTGCAAAAAATGGCCGGATCCTTAACCCCTTCATGACCCAGCCCATTTTCACCTTCATGACCTGGGCATTTTTTGAAAATCTGACCACTGTCACTTTAAACATTAATAACTTTGGAATGCTTTTACTTATCATTCTGATTCCGAGATTGTTTTTTCGTGACATATTCTACTTTATGTTATCGGTAAAATTTCACTGATATTTGTATCCTTTCTCTGTAAAAAATCTAAAAATTTCATGAAAATTTTGAAAATTTTGCATTTTTCTAACTTTGAAAGTCTCTGCTTGAAAGGAAAATGGATATTCCAAATAAATTACATATTGATTCACATATACAATATGTCTACTTTGTGTTTGCATTAAAAAATTGACAAGTTTTTACTTTTGGAAGACACCAGAGGGCTTCAAAGTTCCGCAGCAATTTTCCAATTTTTCACAAAATTTTGAAACTCGCTTTTTTTCAGGGACCAGTTCAGGTTTGAAGTGGATTTGAAGGGTCTTCATATTAGAAATACCCCACAAATGACCCCATTATAAAAACTGCACCCCCGAAAGTATTCAAAATGACATTCAGTAAGCGTTTTAACCCTTTATGGGTTTCACAGGAATAGCAGCAAAGTGAAGGAGAAAATTCTAAATCTTAATTTTTTACACTCGCATTTTCTTGTAGACCCAATTTTTGAATTTTTACAAGGGGTAAAAGGAGAGAAATCACCCTAAAATTTGTAACCCAATTTCTCTCGAGTAAGGAAATACCTCATATGTGTATGTAAAGTGTTCGGCGGGTGCACTACAGGGCTCAGAAGGGAAGGAGCGACAATGGGATTTTGGAGAGTGAGTTTTTCTGAAAGGGTTTTTGGGGGGCATGTCCCATTTAGGAAGCCCCTATGGTGCCAGAACAGTGGACCCCCCCCACATGTGACCCCATTTTGGAAACTATACCCCTCATGGAATTTAATAAGGGGTGCAGTGAGCATTTACACCCCACTGGCGTTTGACAGATATTTGAAACAGTGGACTGTGCAAATCAAAAATTTAATTTTTCATTTTCACAGACCACTGTTCCAAAAATCTGTCATACACCAGTGGGGTGTAAATGCTCACTGCACCCCTTATTACATTCCGTGAGGGGTGTAGTTTCCAAAATGGGGTCACATGTGGATATTTATTGTTTTGCGTTTGTCAGAACTGCTGTAACAATCAGCCACCCCTGTGCAAATCGCCTCAAATGTACATGGTGCACTCTCCCTTCTGGGCCTTGTTGTGCGCCCCCAGAGCACTTTGCGCCCACATATGGGGTATCTCCGTACTCAGGAGAAATTGCGTTACAAATTTAGAGGGTCTTTTTTCCCTTTTACCTCTTGTGAAAATGAAAAGTATAGGGCAACACCAGCATGTCAGTGTAAAAAATTTATTTTTTTACACTAACATGCTGGTGTAGACCCCAACTTCACCTTTTCATAAGGGGTTAAAGAAGAAAAAGCCCCCCAAAATTTGTAAGGCAATTTCTCCCGAGTACGGCGATACCCCATATGTGTCCCAAAACTGTTGCTCTGAAATACGACAGGGCTCCAAAGTGAGAGAGCGCCATGCGCATTTGAGGCCTGAATTAGGGATTTGCATAGGGGTGGACATAGGGGTATTCTACGCCAGTGATTCCCAAACAGGGTGCCTCCAGCTGTTGCAAAACTCCCAGCATGCCTGGACAGTCAATGGCTGTCCGGCAATACTGGGAGTTATTATTTTGCAACAGCTGGAGGCTCCGTTTTGGAAACAGTAGCGTACCAGACGTTTTTCATTTTTTGGGGGGAGGGGGGCTGTGTAGGGGTATGTGTATATGTAGTGTTTTTTACTTATTATTTTAGGTTAGTGTCAGTGTAGTGTAGTGTAGTGTTTTTAGGGTACAGTCGCATGGGCAGAGGTTCACAGCAAGTTTGCCGCTGGAAGTTTGAGCTGCAGCGCAAAATTTGCGCCATCTCAAACTTGCAGCACTCACTGTAAACCTCCGCCCATGTGAGTGTACCCTGTACATTCACATTGGGGGGAGGGGGCAAACATCCAGCTGTTGCAAACTCCGAGCATGCCCTTGAGCTGTCCGTGCATGCTGGGAGTTGTAGTTTTGCAACAGCTGGAGGAACACTGGTTTGGAAACACTAAGTTGAGTAATAAACTTTCAAGTGTTTTGCAACCAAACTTAGTGTTTCCAAACCAGTGTGCCTCCAGCTGTTGCAAAACTACAACTCCCAGCATGCATGGTCTGTCGGTGCATGCTGGGAGTTATAGTTTAGCAACAATTGCAACAGCTGGAGGCACTGAGGTAGGAAACGGACAATGTTTCCCAACTAGTGTGCCTCCAGTTGTTGCAAAACTACAACTCCCAGCATGCCCAGACTGCCAAGGCATGCTGGAAGTTGTAGTTCGGCAATATCTGAAGGATCAGATGTTGCCGAACTACAACTTCCAGCATGCTTGGGCAGTCTGGGCATGCTGGGAGTTGTAGTTTTGCAACATCTGGAGGTCCACAGTTTGGAGACCACTGTATAATGGTCTCCAATCTGTGCTCTTCCAGATGTTAGAGAACTACAACTCCCAGCATGCCTGGACAGACTGAGCATGCTGAGATTTGTAGTTTTGCAACATCTGGAAGAGCACAGATTGGAGACCATTATACAGTGGTCTCCAAACTGTGGACCTCCAGATGTTGCAAAACTACAACTCCCAGCATGCCCAGAAAGCCAAAGGCTGTCTGGGCATGCTGGGAGTTGCAGTTTTGAAACTCTCAGAGGCAGCAGTGAGATCGCTTTACGGCGATCTCACTGCTGCCAATGAAGATGCCGCCCTGCTGCTGCAAACTCACCTCCGGGACGCAGCGCAGCCAGGACCGCATGGAGGACGCCGGGACCGCTCGGGACACCGCTCGGACGGGTAAGTGATGCCGGGGGACGGGTCAGGGACACTTAGCAGAGCGGTGTGTGTCCCGATCCCCGTGATCGGGACTCACACACCGCGCTGCTAAGTGTTTTCATAGCGAAACGCTGCTATCAGCTAGTCAGATTTGACCAGCTGATAGCAGCGATCGCTGGGGGGGGTGGGGGACGAAACCCCCCGTGGTCGCACGGTAAGATGGCTGGCTATCAGTGATAGCCACCATCTTTCCGGGCGCTGCGGGGTGCCGCGAGTAGCGGCAGTAATGTCCATGACGTACCTGTATGTCATGGGTCGGGAACGCCTTGCCACCCATGACGTACAGGTATGTCATAGGTCGGGAAGGGGTTAAAGGAGAACTCCAGAATACAAAAATTGTCCCCCATACTGCCGGCAGTAATAAGAAATAAATAGATACATACCTTCCTTCACTCCCCGGTGCCTCCGGTAACCGGCTCCGGTCTCCGCCGCCATCCTCTTCCTGGTTGCCGGTGGTCGGCGAGTCATACTGCAATTACCGGCCGCAGTGAAGTCCTGACTCGGCCGGCGATAGGCTGAGCGGCAGTGTGACGTTTTCGGCCACGGCAGCAGGTGCTGGTGTAGTAAAGAATTTTGTGTCTTGAAGCGTTCTCACACTGCCGCTCAGCCTATCGCCGGCTGCCTGTTACCGGAGGCCCCGGGGGAGCGAAGGAAGGTATGTACAGTATCTATTTTTTTACTACCAGCAGTATGGAGGATAATTTTTGTATTCTGGAGTTCTCCTTTAACCCGTTGAGGACCCGGGGTTTTTCCGTCTTTGCACTTTCGTTTTTTTTCCTCCTTACCTTTAAAAATTCATAACTCTTTCAATTTTGCACCTAAAAATCCATATGATGGCTTAAATTTTGCACCACCGATTCTACTGTGTAATGACATCAGTCATTTTACCCAAAAATCTACGGCGAAATGGAAAAAAATCATTGTGAACAAAAATTGAAAAAAAAAAAAACAACGAAAACACCATTTTATAAATTTTGTGGGTTTCTGTTTCTACACTGTACATTTTTCGGTAAAAATGACACCTTCCCTTTATTCTGTAGGTCCATATGATTAAAATGATACCCTGCTTTTATAGGTTTGATTTTGTCGTACTTCTGAAAAAAAATCATAACTACATGCAGGAAAATTTATATGTTTAAAATTGTCATCTTCTGACCCGTATAACTTTTTTAGTTTTCTGCGTATGGGCTGGTATGAGGGCTAATTTTTTGCACCGTGATCTGAAGTTTTTAGCTGTACGATTTTTGTATTGATATGACTTTTTGATCACTGTTTATTCATTGTTTCATGATATAAAAAGTGACCAAAAATACGCTATCTTGGACTTTGGAATATTTTTGCGCGTACGCCAATGACCGTACGGTTTAATTAACAATATATTTTTCTAATTTGGACATTTCCACACGCGGTGATACCACATATGTTTTTTTTTTATTTTCACAGTTTTTTTTTAATGGAAAAAGGGGGGTGATTCAAACTTTTATTAGGGAAGGGGTTAAATGATCTTTATTCACTTTTTCCCCCCCTTGTTTTTGCAATGTTATAGCTCCCATAGGGGGCTATAACACTGCACACACTGATTTCTCATAGGAAACCATTGATCAATGATTCTGCCGCTTGAGTGCTCATGCCTGGATCTCAGGCACTGAGCAGTCATTCGGCGATTGGACACCAGAAGGCAAGGTAAGAGACCTTCCTGCTCGGTCACAGCTGTTCGGGATGCCGCGGCGATCCCGAACAGTCCCCTGAGATAGCTGGCAACGTTTTAGTTTCACTTTAGACGCAGCATTCAACTTTGAACGCCGCGTCAAAAGGATTAATAGCGCGCGGCACCGCGATCAGTGATTAGCCATGAGTTATAGAACATGAGCCGACTTAGGACGTACCGGCACGTCCTTGGCCCTTAACAGGTTAAGGTGAAAATGGGCTGGGTCCTTAACCTCTTAAGGACCCATGACGTATGCGTACGGCATGAGTCCGCTCCCGATCTATAACGTGGAGCCACATAGCGGGTCGGGCCCGGCCTCTAACAACGGCCGGGACAATTGGCTAATAGCGCACGGCATTGATCGCGGTGCCGCTCGCTATTAACCCTTTAGACGTGGTGTTCAAAGTTGAACGCCGAGTCTAAAGTGAAAGTGAAACCATGCCGGTTAGCTCAGGGAGCTGTTCGGGATTGCCACATCGAAATCGTGGCATCCCGAACAGCTTACATGACAGCCAGAGGATCCCTACCTGCCTCCTCACTGTCCGATCGCGGAATGACTGCTCAGTGCCTGAGATCCAGGCATGAGCTGTCAAGTGGCAGAATCATCAATCAGTGGTTTATTATGAGAAGCCACTGATCAATGTAAAAGATCAGTGTGTGCAGTGTTATAGCCCCCTATGGGAGCTATAAAGCTAGGACTCCACTGAGATTTTTGCCCGGCGATTTTTGTGGCATAAAAACGCTAGAAAAAACGCCAGAAAAACTGCCACAGTTTTTCCCTGTGTTTTGGCATTTTTTCTTGCCCCTTTTGCTTTTTTTTTTTTTTACAAAATAGTTGGGTACCAAAAAATTAAAATAAAATAAGGATGCAGTAGGGATGAAAAAATGTATTTAACTAAATGTTTATTTTTTACAACAAAATTTAAATAATTTTTTTTATAAAGAGTGTGTGTGTTTAACTTTTTTTTAAATCTTTTTTTCCACATTTTTTATGTAGTACTACTATTCCCAGCATGGAACAAGACTGTTCCATGATGGGAGTAGTAGTACCTGTACTATAGACATATCGCCCCGGGTGTCTGATACCCGATGCGATCGTCCATAATATAGCAGTGATGTGGCTCTATACAGCGCTCACATCTCTGCTCTATTCACATCACTCATTCATATTTCCCACCCAGAGCTGTGATTGGCCGGATGGTTTCAGCCAATCACAGCTCTGAGGAAAAGATGAATGAATTAGTGGCCGGCCCGGAGTATAGAGCAGAGCAGAGATGCAAGCGATGTATACATCCGCTCTGCATCTCTGCTATAGACAGGACGGTCACAGCGGGTGTCAGTAGTGACATCCACTGTGATGTGTCCTTCAGCAGGCACTACTACTCCCAACATGGAGCACACTCTGCTCCATGCTGGGAGCTGTAGTACCTGCATTAATAGACAGATCGCAGCATGTGTAACTTCTGACACCCGCTGCGATCTGTTTATTAATGCAGGTAATACAGCTCCCAGCATGGAGCAGAGTGTACTCCATGTTGGGAGTAGTAGTACTTGTATTTAAGGAAAGATCACTGCGGGTATCACTCCTGACACCCGCTTTGATGCTCCTGTATAATATATAGATGCGGCGGCTGCTCTTCTATGGTCCCATGCACGCTGTATATATACACATTCTGATTTCTCACAGAGAGCTGTGATTGGCTGGAACCATCTGGCCAATCACAGCTCTCTGCGGGAAATATGAATATGTGTATATATACGTCAGTGCAGGGGACCAGAGAAGAGCGGCCGCCCGCATCTATACATTATACAAGAGGATCGCAACGGGCGATCTGTCAATAAGTACAGGTAACTACTACTCCCATCATGGAACAGTGTATTCCATGCTGGGAGCAGTAGTACCACCTAAAAATTGTAAAAAGCACACACACACACACACACACACACACTACATTTTTATTATTGTCGGCTACATTTTTGGCGCTTTACCCGCTCACATAAATTGATCCCTGTTTAAAAATTAATAAACATTTCGTAATAAAAAAGATACATTTCGTTAGGTACAATTTTTTCCATCAATACTGTATCTTTTTTTATTAATTTTTTTTATGGTACCCTATGAAATTTTAATAAAAAAGGTATCTCCATAATTTTTTTGGATCGCTAAAGTCCAAAAAGGAATAAAAAACGCCTGCAAAAACCCAACATTTAAAACCAAATTTAAAACCTTCTATGGGAGGAAAACGCCATGATTTCAGGGCAAGAAATGCCAAACTAGGTTTTTGCAGGGCGTTTTGAAAATCCAACCTCTGAGCCCGAAATTGCTGAAAAACACCAAAAGGATTTAAAAAACGTCAAACTGAAAAACGCCAAGTGAATCTGGCATTTTGCAGTTTACCATTGAACTGCAGCTAACATCTGGACGCGGCATTTTTTCACAAAAAAAAACGCCATGCGGATAAATTGGCGTTTTTGACGGCGTTTTTGCAAAAAAAAACTCAGTGGAGTTCCAGCCTAACACTGCAAAAAAGATATAAATAAGTGAAAAAAAAGTGAAGATAATTTAACACCTCCCCTAATAAAAGTTTGAATCACCCCCCTCTTCGCATAAAAAAAAAAAATGTAAGTAAAACTAAAGATAAACATGTGTGGTATCGCCGTGTGCGGAAATGTCCGAATTATAAATAATATCATTAACTAAACCGCACGGTCAATGGCGTATGTGCAAAAAAATTCCAAAGTCCAAAATTGTGCATTTTTGGTCACTTTTTATATCATGAAAATTTTTTTATAAAAAGCGATCAATAAGTCCTATCAATGTAAAAATGGTACCGCTAAAAATTTCAGATCACGGTGCAAAAAATGAGCAATCCATACGCGGAAAAATAAAAAAGTTATAGGGGTCAGAATATGACAATTTTAAACGTATACATTTTCCTGCATGTAGTTATGATTTTTTCCAGAAGTACGACAAAATCAAACCTATATAAGTAGGGTATCATTTTAATCGAATGGACCTACAGAATAAAGAAAAGGTGTCATTTTTACCGAAAAATGGACTGCGTAGAAACGAAAGCCCCCAAAAGTCACAAAATGGCGTTTTTTTATTTTTTATTTTGTCTCACAATAATTTTTTTTACCGTTTCACCGTAGATTTTTGGGTAAAATGACTGACGTCATTACAAAGTAGAATTGGTGGTGCAAAAAATAAGCCATCATATGGATTTTTAGGTGCCCAATTGAAAGAGTTATGACTTTTTAAAGGTAAGGAGGAAAAAAACGAAAATGTAAAAACGGAAAAACCCTGGGTCCTTAAGGGGTTAAGGGGTTAAAGGGTACTCCGCTGCTTAGCATTTGAAACAGTTTCGAATACTGGAGCTGGTGCCGGGAGCTTTTGATGTCATAGTACCGCCCCCTCATGAAGTCGCGGCCTGCCTCCTCAATGCAAAACTATGGGAGGGGGCGTGGTGGTTGTCACGCCCCCTCCCATAGACTTGCATTGAGGGGTGGGGTGTGAAGTCATGAGGGGGCGGGGCTATGACGTCAGGAGCTCCCGGCGCCAGCTCCAGCGTTCGGAACAGTCTGTTTGCAAATGTATATTCTACTTTAACACAGTGCTAAATTTTCGACGTTACTTGCATCCTTTCTTGGTGAAAATTTTTAAAATTTAGCATTTTTCTAACTTTGAAACTCTCTGCTTGTAAGGAAAATGGATATTCCAAATAAATTATATATTGATTCACATATGCAATATGTCTACTGTCAGGATCCGGACTGGCAGGAGCTAGCAGTAGCTGGAGGTGGATCCGCTGTCCCAGAGCCCGCCGCAAAGCGGGATGGTCTTGCTGCGACAGGTAACCCCCAGGTCGTTCCACCCAGTAGCGACTCAACCTCTCTGGCTGCTGAGATGAGGCAAGGTACAAGAGGATCAGGCAGAGGCGAGGTCAGACGTAGCAAGAGGTCAGGGCAGGCAGCAACGGTTCTCAGGCGGTAATCAATAGCAACAGGTTCAGCAACAGGCAGGGAATACACACAAACACTTTCTCTAGGGCACTAAGGCAACAAAGATCCAGCAGGAAGCTGTGGGAGGAGATGGTACTTATAGGCAGTGCACAGGTGCAGGCCTAATTAAGTCAAAACAGAACCTTTAACCCTAGATTAACCACTTTGGACCAGGCACCAATCACTGGTGCACTGGCCCTTTAAATTTAAGAGTCCCGGCACGCGCGTGCCCTATAGAGCGGGGACGCGCATGCCGAGACCGGGTGATCGGAGCACTGCCGTGAGCGCACCGAGGTAAGCAGGGTGCCCGGAGCGCTCAGCGTAACATCTACTTTATTTATGTTGGCATCATAAAGTTGACATGCTATTACTTTTGGAAGACATCAGAGGGCTTCAAAGTTCAGCAGCAATTTTCCAATTTTTAACAAAATTTTCTAAAATCTGAATTTTTCCGAGACCAGTTCAGTTTTGAAGTGGATTTGAGGGGTCTTCATATTAGAAATACCCCATTATAACCCCCCCCCCCCCCCCCAAGTATTCAAAATGACATTCAGAAAGTGTGTTAACCCTTTAGGTGTTTCACAGGAATAGCGGCAAGGTAAAAGAGAAAATTCAAAATCTTAATTTTTTAAACTCGCATGTCCTTGTAGACCCAGTTTTTGAAATTTTACAAGTGATAAAAGGAGAAAAAGCCACCCAAAACTTGTAACCCAATTTCTCTCAAGTAAGGAAATACCTCATATGTGTATGTCAAGTGCTCTGTGGGTGCACTAGAGGCCTCAGAAGGGAAGGAGCAACAATGGGATTTTGGTGAATAAGTTTTTCTGAAATGGCTTTTTGAGGGCATGTCCCATTTAGGAAGACCCTATAGTGCAACAACAGCAAAAAAAAAAAATAATAATAATAAAAAAAAACAACAACATGGCATACAATTTTAGAAACTACACCCCTCAAGGAACGTAATAAGGGGTCCGCTGAGCCTTAACACCCCCACAGGTGTTTGATGACTTTTCGTTAAAGTTGGATGTGTAAATGAAATTTTTTTTTTCACTAAAATGCTGGTTTTTCCCCCGACTTTTACATTTTTACAAGGGGTTATAGGAGAAAATGTCCCCCAAAATTTGTAACCAAATTTCTTCTGAATATGGAAATACCCCATGTGTGGACATCAAGTGCACTGCGGGCGCACTACAATGCGCAGAAGAGAAGTCACATTTGGCTTTTGGAAAGAAAATTTAGCTGAAATGTTTTTTAGGGGCATTTCGCATTTAGGAAGCCCCTATGGCGCCAGAACAGCAAAAAAAAAAAAAAAAAAAAACACAAGGCCTACTGTTTTGGAAGCTACTCCCCTTAAGCAATGTAACAAGGGGTACAGTGAACCTTAACACCCCACAGGTGCTTGACAAGTTTCCGCTAAAGTTAGACGTGATAATGAAAAAATTAGATGTTTTTCACTAAAATGCTGGTTTTACCCCAAATGTTTCATTTTCACAAGGGGTAATTGGAGAAAAAGCCTCTCAAAATTTGTAACCCCATTTCTTCTGAGTATGGATATACCCCATATATGGATTTAAAGTGTTCTGTGGGCGAATTACAATGCTCAGAAAAGGAGCGCCATTGAGCTTTCGGTGAGAGAATTTTGTTGGAATACAAGTGGGAGGCCATGTGCGTTTACAAAGCCCCCGTGGTGCCAAAACAGTGGACCCCCCCACATGTGACCCCATTTTGTAAACTACATCCCTCACAGAATTTAATAAGGGGTGCAGTGAACATTTACACCCCACTGGCGTTTGACAGATCTTTGGAACAGTGGGCTGTGCAAATGAAATATAACATTTTTCATTTTCACGGACCACTATTCCAAAAATCTGTCAGACACCTGTGGGGTGTAAATGCTCACTGTACCCCTTATTACATTACGTGAGGGTTGTAGTTTCCAAAATGAGGTCACATGTGGGGGGGGGGTCCACTGTTCTGGCACTATGGGGGCTATGTAAACACACATGGCCTTCAATTTCGGACACATTCTCTCTCCAGAAGCCCAATGGCACGCCTTCTCTTCTGAGCATTGTAGATCGCCCGCAGAGCAATTTACATCCACATATGGGGTATGTTCTTACTCAATGGAAATAGGGTTACAAATTTTGGGGGGCTTTTTTCCTATTCTCCCCTGTGAAAATGAAAAATGTAGGGTAACACCAGCATTTTAGTGAAAAATTTTTTTTTTCATTTTCACATCCAACTTTAACGGAAATTTGTCAAACACCTGTGGGGTGTTAAGGCTCACTATACCCCTTGTTACATTCTGTGAGGGGTGTCGTTTCCAAAATGGGGTCACATGTGGGTATTTATTGTCTTGCATTTATGTCAGAACCGCTGTAAAATCAGCAACCCCTGTGCAAATCACCAATTTAGTCCTCAAATGTACATAGCGCTCTCACTCCTGAGCCATGTTGTTTGCCCGCAGAGCACTTTACGCCCACATATGGGGTAGTTCTGTACTTAGAAGAAATTGTGTTACAAATTTTGGGGGTCTTTTTTCCCCTTTTACCGCTTGTGAAAATTAAAACTATAGGGCAACACCAGCATGTTGGTGTAAAAGTATTTTTTTTTACACTAACATTCTGGTGTAGACCACAACTTTACCTTTTCATAAGGCGTAAAAGGAGAAAAAGCCCCCCAAAATTTGTTATGCAATTTCTCCCAAGTACGGACATACCCCATATGTGGCCCTAAACTGTTTCCTTGAAATACGACAGGGCTCCAAAGCGAGAGAGCCTTGGGCCCCTGGCTGCAGAAGGGTATGAGAACCCTGGGTGACCAGGTAGACGACAGGGCCTCCGTCCATTTTCCGTTTCTTAGGGAAAAATATGGACTCCCGCATTCAGTCTTCTAAAAAGGACTCCTAGTCTGGAGTCTGTTGACACGTGAGTTTACTGACAGCATTCTAGTCCCTCCTCGTACACTAGCCTTTTTTCAAAACTCGATGATACGTAAGAGGAGCATTACACTATTCTACGACCAGTTGGGAGACCGACTAGACTTCTCAAAATTGCCATTTATGGACAAGTGGGAAAACGATCTAGGGGAGACATTCTCTGAGGAACGATGAAAACAGGCCATGACATGTTCCTGCAAATTGTTGCGCTCTATCCTTAAGTCTATTTACAAGTGGTATTTTACCCCCTCGAGACTCAACCTTATGAACCCAGAATTCCCGGACCTCTGTTGGAGGCATTGCGGACAGAATGGAACCCTTTTGCACACACTATGGAGATGTCCTCTGCTCTGTCCCTTGTGGAACGGGGTTCAGTTGCTCTTAAGACACTTGCTGGGTGAGGATTTTGCGCTCCACCCTAGTTTGGCTTTATTGTTTTTGAATTTGGATAGATTGCCTACGGATACTCGCTCCCCGGTGGCTCACATTCTCATGTCAAGCAAGCTTCTTATCACCAGAAGGGGGCGCTCACCTGATGTTCCTTGCTTGTGTAGTAAGCCTTGGGGGGTGTATGGTAGTTGGGGTGTTGTGGTAGATGAGGGGTTAATGCTAACCCTATAGTTCGTGACGCCAGGCTGAGGGCTAGTATACTGAGATGATTCTCCGGCCTATTGTCGCCCTTCCCAGTAACAATAGGTGCATGTATAAATGACTGAAGGTCCACAAGGTACTTGAACTTGAACAAACTTTACTGAAAGGCTTGCGGTACATCCAATGCACAATAACAGTCTCAGGAATACAGTCTCTATACAGTGCAATGACTGACAGTTGTTGCGGACCTTGACTTTAGATATAGTCTCTGAATCAGGGATTATTTGTCAGATCCATCCGGATTTAGATAAGGTCCGGTGATCTTGCAGAGTGTTTGGGGAATTGATACACTCAGAAATTAGAAGGCATCGGCCGTAGCCGCAAGGCTCAGGCCTAGACTCACGGATCACAGCAGCGCAGATGCACAGATACACAGGTACTGGATAGGATACGGTACCGGGACACCACACTTGCTGGAACTAGTCAATATGGTTAACCTATCGTGTGGCTATGAGAGATCATATGCGTTAGCTCACTCCCAGATTGCGCATTTCCACAAACGATGGCAGAAATGGCTCTCTAGCAAACATTGTCCTCGAGTGAACCTAACTTGATCGCTATATTCATGATTCTTTTCCCTTTCCCTTCTCTCTTTCTACTTTCTGTCTGTTATCTTTACTCCTAACCCCCTCACCCCCTCTGTACCCCACTGCGGAATCTTAGGAGAGTTCAGCTTCTCTCCTGATAGTAGCTGGTTCTTATTTGATAGTTGATTCTGGGATTACTGTTTCTGATATGGGCGTTGCTTTCCTCACCTGCCCCTCTAGGGCCCTCACAAAAGGAGTTGCAGACTCAGGGTGACAGGTGAAGTAAAAAGCATCCATTGCTGGGGAGATTTGTATGTGGTTTAATGGAGGGTGCTGTGTCCTCCCTGCAGCAAGGGGGCGACACTTACCCTGTCATTATCTGCCATTTCTCTGCTTCTCTCCACACGGAGGAGACAGGAGCAGAGGAGGCAGAGAGATGCCCCGCCCACAGCATGTCCGGCCACAAACTTCAGTCTATGCAGCCCTTACTGTAAGCAACTGTAAATATATGTGAGTAATTGTATGTCAGTGTGTGTGTGTGTGTGTATATATGTGTGTGTGTGTGTGTATCTCTATATATGTGCCTGTGCAGAGAGGGATGGCTGGGGCCTTCGTGTAAGTGACTGTGTATATATGTGAGTGATTTTATGTCAGTGTGTGTGTATGCATATATATGTGTGTTTGTGTGTGTGTGTCTATCTCTATGTATGTGCCTATATATATGAGCAAGTGAATCTATGTATGTATGTGTGTGTGTGTATGTGTGTATGTATGTGTGTGTGTGTGTATATAGATATGAGCAAGTGAATCTATGTATATGTGTATATATATATGAGCAAGTAAATCTATGTACAGTGACCCCCCGACCTACGATGGCCCCGACATATGATGAAATCGACATACGATGGCCTCTCAGAGGCCATCGCATGTCGATGTCAGCATCGACATACGATGCTTTTTTATGTCGGGGCCATCGCATTAAGTGCTATCCGGCAGCGCCAAATGCTTAAGCTGCTGCCGGATAGCAGCTTAATGTTCCCCGTGTGGTGCGGTAAGTATTACTTACCCCTCCATGATGCTCCGGGGTGCCCTCCGGGTCCAGCGCTGGTCTTCCGGTGTCTTCTCGGCCCTCTCCGATGACGTCAATACGCTGCTGCGCACGTCATCCAATAGGAATGGGGTACGCAGCGGCGTAATGACGTCGCTACGCAGGCCCAATAAGGCCTTGCGGAAGACAGAAGAGGTCCGGAGAAGACAGAAGAGGACCGGAGAAGACAGAAGAGGACCAGAGAAGACAGCAGAGGATCGGAGAAGACAGCGGAGAGCCCAGCGGAGAGCCCAGCGGAGGCCCGGGATCACCATCGGGAGCGGCGGGGACACCATCTCGAGCGTCGGGGACAGGTGAGTACAGCTTCCTATACTTTACATTGCACGAATCCCTCAACATATGATGGATTCAACAAACGATGGCTCGTTTGGAACGAATTACCATCGTATATTGAGGGACCGCTGTATATGTGTATGTATGTATGTATGTATGTATGTGTGTGTGTGTATCTATATATATATATATATATAGATAAAAGGTAGAAGCGGCACTCCGGCTTGTAGGTGAAATAATCACAAAATTTATTCACACATCTGTGCAGGCAACGTTTCGGCTCGACAATAGAGCCTTTCTCAAGCAAGGTAAACAGTGTATCACAGTGTATTTATATCTGCCCCCTAATTACACATGCAAATGAAGGGGGATGTGCCATACAAAACATAAACAAAAGTATACATAACACTCAAGAGACCGTGATCGGCCAAAATTACAATGTAAGGGAGAACAGACATGTGTTCTCCTATATAGTGACAACACCCTCATAGTGGTTACATATGAATAAATAGTGTCATACATGTGTAGAGAATAAAAGTCCATAGTGTGTCCGGTTCTGAGGGCGGAGCTCACCTGATGACGGAAATCTTGTGGTCCAATAATCTTCTAATCTGGCGGTGAATCGAATCGAATCGATGACTGCTGACGACTTCCGGATGCCACCGGAAACAGCGTCCCGGCACTTGCGCAGTGCTTTTATTTACAAACATGATGTGACACCGCCAGATTAGAAGATTATTGGACCACAAGATTTCCGTCATCAGGTGAGCTCCGCCCTCAGAACCGGACACACTATGGACTTTTATTCTCTACACATGTATGACACTATTTATTCATATGTAACCACTATGAGGGTGTTGTCACTATATAGGAGAACACATGTCTGTTCTCCCTTACATTGTAATTTTGGCCGATCACGGTCTCTTGAGTGTTATGTATACTTTTGTTTATGTTTTGTATGGCACATCCCCCTTTGCATGTGTAATTAGGGGGCAGATATAAATACACTGTGATACACTGTTTACCTTGCTTGAGAAAGGCTCCATTGTCGAGCCGAAATGTTGCCTGCACAGATGTGTGAATAAATTTTGTGATTATTTCACCTATAAGCCGGAGTGCCGCTTCTACCTTTTATCTATACTTCGTGGGAATTGGTCTGTTCCCGGAGCCTGGCACCCACGTGGATCTTGAATCCTGTTTCACGGTGCTCCCCATACCTCTTGATTCTGTTATATATATATATATATATATATATATATATATATATATATGAGCAAGTGAATCTATGTATATGTGTATATATATGAGCAAGTGAATCTATGTATGTGTGTATGTGTGTATGTATGTATGTATGTATGTGTGTGTGTGTATATATATATATATATATATATATATATATATATATATGAGTAGTGTTGAACGGCATAGGCCATATTCGAATTCGCGAATATTCGCGAATATATGAACGAATATTCGTCATATTCGCCAATATTTGCATATTTGTAATATTCTCGTTTTATTTTCGCATATGTGAATATTCGTGTGCGAAAATTAACATATGCGAAAATTTGTATATACAAAAATTAGCATAAGCGAAAATTCGCATATGCGAAACTTTGCATATGCATATTTTCGCATATGCGAAAATTCGCACGCCAGTCTCACACAGTAGTATTAGAGCCTTCTTACACCACATAAGCTGGAAGCAGAGAGGGATGATCACTGTGATGTGTACTGTGAAAAAAAAACAAAAAAAAAGAATATTCGTAATTACGAATATATAGCGCTATATTCGCGAATATTTGCGAATTCGCGAATATGCGATATTCGCAAATAAAATTCGAATTACGAATATTCGCGAGCAACACTATATATGAGCAAGTGAATCTATGTATATGTGTATATATATATATATATATATATATATATATATATATATATGAGCAAGTGAATCTATGTATGTGTGTATGTATGTATGTATGTATGTATGTGTGTGTGTGTGTGTGTATATATATATATATATATATATATATATATATGAGCAAGTGAATCTATGTATGTGTATATATATATGAGCAATTGAATCTATGTATGTGTGTATGTATGTGTGTGTATTTATATATATATATATATATATATATATATATATATATATATAGATAGATATATGTATGAGCAAGTGAATCTATGTGTGTGTATATATCTGTAAGTGATTGTATGTGTGTACCTGTATGTATGATGTGCTTATCGGCTATATCTTTTAGTATATATTCCATGTTATATGTGTGTCTATGTATTTATGTTTCTTAATGTATATTTGTACCTGTATGTATGTGTCAAAGTGTCTCTTTGTATGTGTGTATATTACCTATGTACTGTATGTGCCTTTATGTTATGTGCTTGTATTTATTGTATGAAGCACATTATTAGGGAATTATTGGAGGAATGTAAGCACAGTATATAGGGAATTTATGGAAGCACAGTATATATTTCATTATATTGGAACATTATATTTTTATGTATGCTGGCACTGTGTATAGATCCTTAGGGTGCGTTCACATTTGCTGCAGATCTGCTGCAGATTTTGCTTCCCATTGACAATGGGAAGAGAAATCTGCTAAAGCAAATCTGCAGCAGAAAATATGCACGTGTGAACGCACCCTTAGTGGTGGCACAGTATACAGTATATAGTTCATTAATGGTGGCACAGTATATAGGGAATTAATAGATGAATGGTGGCACAGTATATAGGGAATTAATAAATGAATGGTGGCATGGTATAGTTAAATAATAGTGGCACAGTATATAGGGAATTAATAGATGAATGGTGGCACAGTATATAGGGAATTAATAAATGAATGGTGGCATGGTATAGTTAAATAATAGTGGCACAGTATATTGGGAATTAATAGATGAATGGTGGCACAGTATATAGAGAATTAATAGATGAATGGTGGCACAGTATATAGGGAATTAAGGGGGTACTGTATATAATTAAAGGGAAACTGACAGGCTGTTTACTCGCACTAAACCCAATACACTAAGTTACAGTGCATGTATACAAAAATTGGTCTTTCCATTTTCTAGGTATTGCCCCACATTGCTAGTATGCGAAGTCAGTCTTGCGCACAATGGAGGCGGAGCTTCCCTGCCTCCATCCTGTATGCTGTGCTTTGCCTGGCCGTCTTTGTATATTTATAATTCTTTTTTTTTTGCCAGCTCTAGTATATTGTAGAATGTAAGCATATATTTGTGTGGTGCCCATTTCTTCAGTGTAAGAACCAGAGCTGTGTGGAGATTCCTGCATAAGGTGCATGATTGGTGATGGGTGCTGGGTGATTGGTGCTGGGTTATTGGGGATGGGTGATTGGTGATGGGTGCTGGGTGATGGGTTCTGTCATATAGAGGTCAGACCGGGGCATATAGGGGGAGATTTATTAAAACCTTTGCAGAGGAAAATCCTTCTGCAAAACGATCTGATTGGTTGCTATGGGCGACTGCACCGCTCTTTCTCTGCACAGGTTTTGTATAAATCTCCTCTATAATTCAGTATATTATAGGGCAGCTGTCACATGTTTTATGTAAATAAGACTGACAGCACAGCCAAAGTGTATATACACATGGCAGACCTTCATAGAAACTGTTCTTGACTCGATTTTACAAAAACACCAACTTTTATGGGGATAGGAATGTGGAGGAGGCCTGGCGGGAGTCAACTGTGTCCCTGGGCCGCAGTACATCTGCCCATTAAGTCTGGCAGACGTTTTTTAAATGATAAAAAGTGCCCTCTTTTTTTACTTGAGCCCCTGCCCTTCAAAATGTCTGTGCACGTCCCTGGTTGCTTTCCACTGCAGCTCAGCTGATGTTATGATGTCATTATTTTTTTTTGCTTGCTAAACCAATAAAATATTTGAAGAAAAAAAAAAAAAAAAAAAAGAAGAGAACTGCAGGGTCATATCCGCCAGGTCCTCTGCAGGAAATACCTCATATGTGTATGTCAAGTGTTCAGCGGGCGCACTAGGGGGCTCAAAAGGGAAGGAGCGACAGTGGGATTTTGGAGAGTGAGTTTTTGTGGGGCATGTCGCATTTAGGAAGCACCTATGGTGCCAGAACAGCAAAAAAAAAAACACATGGCATACTATTTTGGAAACTACACCCCTCAAGGCACGTAACAAGGGGTCCAGTGAGCCTTAGCACCCCACAGGTGTTTGACAACTTTTTGTTAAAGTTGGATATGTAAATGATTTATTTATTTTTTTCCACTAAAATGCTAGTTTTCCACAAAGTTTTTAATTTTTACAAGAGATAATAGGACAAAATACCCCCCAAAATTTGTAACCCCATCTCTTCTGAGTATGGAAATACCCCAAGTGTGGACGTCAAGTGCTGTGCTGGCGCACTACAATGCTCAGAAGAGGAGGAGTCACATTTTGGTTTTTGAAAAGCAAATTTTGCTGAAATGGTTTTTGGAGGGCATGTCGCATTTAGGAAGCCTCTATGGTGCCAGAACAGCAAAAAAAAAAAAAAACTCACATGGCATACTATTTTATAAACTACACCCCTCAAGGAACACATCAAGGGGTACAGTGAGCCTTAAAACCTCACAGGTGTTTGACGACTTTTTGTCACAGTCGGATGTGTAAATGAAAAAAAAAAACATGTTTCACTAAATTGCTGGTTCTCCCCCACATTTTATATTTTTTACAAGGGGTAATAGGAGAAAATGACCCCCAAAAATTTGTAACCCCATTTCTTCTGAGTATGGAAATACCCCATGTGTGGACATCAAGTGATCTGCTGGCGCACTACAATGCTCAGTAGGAGCATCATTGAGCTTTTGAAGACAGAATTTGGTTGGAATAGAAGTCGGGGGACCATGTGCGTTTACAAAGCCCCCCCCCCGTGGTGCCAGAACAGTGGACCCCCCCACGTGACCCCATTTTGAAAACTACACCACCCACAGAATTTAATAAGGGGTGCAGTGAATATTTACACCCCACTGGCGTTTCACAGATCTTTGGAACAGTGGGCTATGCAAATGAAAAATTACATTTTTCATTTTCACGGACCACTGTTCCAAAAATCTGTCAGACACCTGTGGGGCGTAAATGCTCACTGTACCCCTTATTACATTACGTGAGGGGTGTAGTTTCCAAAATTGGGTCATATGTGGGGGGGGGGGTCCATTGTTCTGGCTCTATGGGGGCTTTGTAAACATACGTAGCCTTCAATTCCAAACAAATTTTATCTTCAAAATCCCCCAAATCTCTTCTGAGCATTGTAGTTCGCCCGCCGAGCACTTTACATCCACATATGGGGTATTTTCTTACTCAGAAAAAATGGGGTTACAAATTTTAGGGGGCTTTTTTCCTATGTTTCCTTGTGAAAATGAAAAATTTGGGGTAACCAGCATTTTTGTGATTTCTTTTTTCATTTTTCAGTGGCTGTCCGGAAATGCTGGGAGTTGTTGTTTTGCAACAGCTGGAGGCTCCGTTTTGGAAACACTGCCATACAATACATTTTTCATTTTTATTGAGGGGACAGTGTAAGTGGGTGTTTATGTAGTGTTTTACCCTTTTATTATGTGTTAGTGTAGTGTAGTGTTTTTAGGGTACATTCACACAAGTGCAGGTTTACAGTGAGCTTCCCGCTAGAAATTTGCGCTGCGGCGAAAAATTTGCCGCAGCTCATACTTGAAGACTACTTACTGTAAAACCCGCCTGTGTGAATGTACCCTGTACGTTCACATGGGGGGGGGGGGCAAACCTCCAGCTGTTTCAAAACTACAACTCCCAGCATGTACTGACAGACCGTGCATGCTGGAAGTTGTAGTTTTGCAACAGCTGGAGGCACACTGGTTGGAAAACCTTCAGTGTGCCTATAGCTGTTGCAAAACTACAACTCCCAGCATGTACTGATCGCCGAAGGGCATGCTGGGAGATCTAGTTATGCAACAGCTGTAGGAATCGCAACTACAACTCCCAGCATGCCGAGACAGCTGTTTCGGCATGCTGGGATTTGCACTTTTGCAACATCTGTAGGACTACAGATAGAGACCACTGCACTGTCATCTTCAAACTGTGGACCTCCAGATGTTGCAAAACTACAAATTCCAGCATGCATAGACAGCAAACAGCTATGTGGGCATGCTAGGAGTTGTAGTTTTGCAAGATCTAGAGTGCTACAGTATAGAGATCACTGTGCACTGGTCTCTAAACTGTAGACCTACAGCTGTTGCAAAACTGCATCTCCCACCATGCCCAGCAGCTGTCTGGGCATGCTGGGAGTTGTAGTTTTGCAACATCTGGAGGGCTACAGTCTCAGATGTTGCTAGGCAACTTACCGGCTTCCGACGGATCCAGGGAGCTGTCCTCTTCTACTGCACGATATCGCCGCCCGCACCGATCACCGCCGCCGATCCCGTCCCGCAGCTTCCACCCACGGGTAAGTGGACCTTCATCGTTCGGTCCCCGTCGTTTCCCCGTCCTGCCCCGCCTATTTTGGGTGGGCAGAACAGGGAAAACGAAAGTAAACCCCCCTGCCCCTGATCTGCTATTGGTGGTCGCGTCTAGACCACCAATAGCAGAGATAGGAGGGGTGGCACCTCTGCCACCTCACTCCTATCGCTAGAGGGGGATCGTGGGTGTCTTAGACAACTGTGATCCCCCTTATATTCTGGGTCACCATAGACCCGTATGACCCGGAATCGGCGCAAATCGCAAGTGTGAATTCACTTGCGATTTGCGCCGATTGCCGACATGGGGGGGTCTGATGACCCCCCTGGGCATTTGCACGGGGTGCCTGCTGATCGATATCAGCAGCCCCCCCCCCCCCCGGCCCGGTCCCCGCCCGGCATACGGCGGGGACCGAAATTTCCACGGGCGTACAGGTACGCCCTGGGTCCTAAAGACCCAGGTACAGAAGGCGTATCCATACGCCCTAGGTCCTGTATGGGTTAAAGGTGTCAACAGATATTACAATACCTGAGTGGGGAGCTATACTTGCCTAGTCTCATCGGTCTTAGCTCTAATTCCTCCCCCTCAGTGTGATTGACAGCTCTTATCAGCACTCAGCTCTCTAAGCAGATAGAGCAGAGCGATGACGCAAGCTGAGGCCGGGCTGTCACTCAAACTGAGAGGGCGTGATTACAGCCAGAGAAGATTGGACTAGGTAAGTATAGCTTCCGACCCAGGGGACTACTTAAAGGGGTACTCCACCCCTCCAAAGAAGAGGGAATAAGATTTCTGATTGCAGGGGTCCAGCCGCTGGGAACCCCCGCGATCTCTCCTGCAGCACCCTCTGTCATCTGGTGCACAGAGCAAGCTTTGTTCCATGGCTGATTACTGGTGATGTTGGGGCCGGAGGATCGTGACGTCAGGAGGGGGCGGGGCAGTGATGTCACGATCCTCCTCTCTTCACCTGCCTCCTGACCGGCTCCAGAGATCTTCTTCTCTGCTCTGCCATCTCGCAGACCAGAGAAGTAGATTTTCGATATTACTGATCAGTATTAAAAATCAAAAAGATAGCTATTAACTGTTACAGTTTAATAATGGGAATTAGTAACTTACTCCAATAAAAAATTAATTCCCAATCTTTTCCCATTTTACAAATAAAAAAATTGTAAAAAATAAAATAAATCAACATATTTGGTATATCAATGTGCAGAATAGTCCGAATCATTAAAAAATAATGTTAATGATTCCATACGATGAACGGCACAAAACGTAAAAATAACAAAGTCCAATGCTGAATTTTGATCACATCCCGGGGGAAAAAAAAAATATAAAAAAAAGGTATAAAAAGTCATCAAAAATCACATATACGCAAATGTGGTACCAATAAAACAACAAATCACAGATTAAGTGCCCATACAAGCATAACTATATGAATAAAACATGTCCAGGGGTTAAATGTGAGTGCAGGTGCAGTGACCATGAAAAAAAAAAATATATATATATATATATATATATATATATATATATATATATACAGTGACCCCCCTTATGATGGCCCCAACATATGATCATTTCAACATATGATGGCCTCTCAGAGCCCATCGTATGTTGAAGGCAGCATCGACATATGATGCTGCTGTGTGTCGGGGCCATCATACAAACAGCTATCTGACAGCGCAGACAACTTCAGCAACTGACAAATAGTTGTTTAATGTGCCCCATGTGCCCCGTTCTGCCTCCTGTTACTCACATGCTGTCCTGCTAACTCACGCAGGCTTCCACTGTGAGCTCCGTGTAAGCCCCGCCCCCCCAGTGCAGCCATAGCCAATAGCCTGCAGCATCTTGCTGCAGGCATCCAATGAGCTGCTGGCTGCCCTCCCCTTCCTTTCCTATAGAGCTGTAGTCGGCAGGATCGTAATGGAGGACATTCTGTCCCCCCTGAAGGTATTTAAAGAACTGTACAGTACTGTATGCGATGTCACACATCACATACAATACATATACACACTATACACCCCATACATCAATGTTTCCCTATCAGTGTGCCTCCAGCTGTTTCAAAACTATAACTCCCAGCATGCCCAGACAGTCAATGGCTGTACATGCAAGCTGGGAGTTGTAGTTGTGCAACAGCTGGAGGCACCCTGGTTTGTTAAACACTCCCCATACACTCCACATACAATGGTCATCCCAGAACCAATTAGCAGTTTCCCATAGAGATATGTATTCAACATACAATGGTTCCGAGGCCCCAGAACCAATTACCATTTTTACATAGACATATGTAGTCAACATATGATGGTTTCAACATATGATGGTCCTCCTGGAACCAATTAATATCATATGTTGAGGGACCACTGTATATATATATATATATATATATATATATACATATATATATATATATATATATATATATATATATATATCACCCACCTCTATTAGGTGTATACAAGTTGCCTTGGATGTTTCAGACCTTGCAATGCATGCTGTACTGTTCACACAGAGGCATATTCATAGTGTAGGGTCCATCCCAGAATGAGGTCACCTTACCGGGGTGGGACGGTCCACGCTATTTGGCCACCAAATTTGCAAGCTAAGTACCTCATCATTTCATAGTTTCATATTCTCATTTATTGCACAAAAGCTGTATGGCTTTTCATGTTCTATCTATATACTCATGCTTTATCTACATACTCATGTTTTATCTATATCTTTGTGCTAGCAGTGTACTGCTGTATTCTCCTGTTGCTATATATGATATATATATATATATATATATATATATATATATATATATAATATATCTTTTTTTTTTACCCCTTTAGGACCACAGGGTTTTTCATTTTTGCACTTTCAATTTTCTACCTACCGACTCCTATAAGGGCTGTTTTTTTTCACCACATACTGTACTTTGTAATGATATCAATCATTTCACTCCAAAATCTAGAAATATTTGTAGGGCAATATTGAAAAAAACAAACGGCATTTTGAAACTTTTAGGGGCTTCCGATTTTACACAGTGCACTTTTTGATAAAAATGACAACTTATATTTATTCTGTAGCTCCATACGACCCTCAAAAGTTGCAAAATTGCGGTCTTCTCTTTAATTTCCTGCTGCAAATAATATTTTTTTTTGGTAGTACCGTACATTTTATGTTAAAATGAAAGGCTTCATTACAAAGTACAGTTGGTCGCAAAAGAAACAACTCATATGGGTCTGTGGGTGGAAAAGTAAAAAGATTTATGGCTCTTAGAAGGGGAGGAGGAAAATAATAAAAACGTTAAAATGAAAATTTCCTGTGTCCTCAAGACCAAAAAAGGGCTGTAACCCTGAAGGGGTTAAAACTGTAATCTTCAAATCCTTTGTAAACCCCAGTATATAACTGTACATAGTGTAAGTAAAGTACAGTACACAGCTATTACAATGGATACACATACACGTGATGTAATCCGCTGTGACATCACACATCAAAGAGACTTTCTCCAGGGTAGAATCCAATCCCTAACACTTATTTCCTCGGTTCGGCGGGTGAACACGTTCTCCTACTAGACCTGCGCTTATTTTGCAAATTGAAGAGAATTTTGTCTATTTAGGCAAAAGGATCCTGTAGGGACGGCGACCATGAAGCTAAGAGGTAGGAATAATGAAAACTTCCAAAATTTCTGTTTAAAAATGGATTTAACATGAATGTATTAGTGTAAAGTTAATATAGTACAGTTCCGAACACTTGGAGCGGGCGGTGGGGGGTGTGACGTCACGGCCACGCCCCCAAAATATAAGTCTATGGTAGGGGGCGTGCTCTCCCATAGACTTGCATTGAGGGGGTGTGGCATGACCTCACGAGGGGTGTGGCTGTGATGTTACGATCCCGTCACCCAGCGTGCTGAACGAAGGCTGGGTGCAGCACAGAGATCGCTGGGGTCCTAGCCGCGGGACCCCTGCGATCAGACATTTTATCCCCTATCCTTTACATAGGGAATAAGATGTCTAGGGGCAGAGTACCCCTTTAAGTATCTTACAGCAATTGGGTAGAGGTTTACTCCTGTGAGATAAATGATTTGTGGATCAATGTTTTACACATAATAGTCACACATAAATTTACAAAAAGCTTCCTACAGTGTTCAATGACCATACTTTGTGTGAATATATATATATATACATAAATACATGAATGAATATAGATTTAATATATTGTATCCTGTCACTATTTTGCAGATATCCCAGTTCTCTCGGTGCCTGTCGTGTGTCTCATACATTACGTGACGAGTTTCCTTTGGCGGTATACTAACCTATATCATTATAAGGTCACTCCACCATATTATGAGATCCATAAAATACCTGGGAAGAAGATTAAGCATCGTGGTCAGCGAGCAGATGTGGCTATTGACATGGCTTTAGGTGACAATTCAGACCCACATGAATCCAGGCACAGCGATCATGTGACAGTCACCATGGCGGATAACCAGATGGATTTACCAACAACCTCTGAAGATGCCTCGGAGCCCAAAGTGTCTTGGCTGCAGCGGACTTGGCAATATGCTAAAAGCAAACTGAAGTGGCCCAATTATGTATCCAATGTTTGGGTTGGAGCATGGGCCATGGCCAAATGGACAGTAACCGGCATGATGACCACATTCAAGATGCCATTTTACTTCCTAAATACACAGCTAAGAAGTATTACAGCAAAGGCCATTGACGATCAGTGTGAACCAATTTAACAAGACGCAGATTGGGTCACGCAAGATCTACATATGGTTGGGGGTGGGGGTGGGGAGGAGCCCGAAATGCAGCCACCTCCACGTGGTGGGCTCTGGGTCACTTGATACATTAACAAGTGAGCGAGGAGCTGCATAATTCAAGGCACATTTCCCATATGGGACATACAGCTTGTAATGGAGACAGAAGATAACGGAGGAGATTTATCAAAACCAGTGCAAAGGAAAAGTTGCCCAGTTGCCCATAGCAACCAATCAGATTTCTTATTTCATTTTGCAAAGGCCTTGTTAAAATTGAAAGAAGCAAGCTGATTGGTGGCTATGGGCAACTGGGCAACTTTCCCTCTTCACAGGTTTTGATAAATCTCCCCCATTGTCCATCTAGAAACAAATTTTGTACATAAGTGGGAATCAAGCCCCCCTATTGGATGTTTAAGGAACCAGAGATCTGTAGAAGGGGAGAGGTGGATTCCCAGGAATGGAGAATGACAATATATCTCTAGCATCATATCTCTGGATAAGTGGATATAGTAGAAACAGTATCATTATTACTATTATTATTATTAACCCCTTAAGGACCAGTGGCGTAGCTATAGAGGTCGCAAAGGTCGCCATTGTGACCAGGCCCCTTACCACAGGGGGCCCGCAGGGCCCCCCTGCCACTATACTATACTACGGGCGCAGGTCGGTCCCCCAGGCACAGCCCCAGGTCCCGGGCCTGAAGGGGAGGCTTGTCGCCGCGGACGCTGCGGCAGCAGCGCTGCCAGTACCAGGCCCAGAGCCAGCCTCAAACCCCCCCCGCCCCTCCCCCGCCGAGGTCCCGGGCCTGAAGGGGAGGCTTATGGCAGTGGCGCTGCCAGTGCCAGGCCCGGCGCGGCGCTAGCCTCAACACCCACCCCCCCCCGACATACACCCCCCTCCTCCCCTCACCGTATGCTGCGCAGGCACTGCAGACATGCTCCTAATGCCTGCAGCAACAGCCTAGGAGTGAGCGCAGAGGAGGGACCGGATCACCAGCAGGTCTCCTCACAGAACTTCATGGCGGCCGCAAGTGAGTGAGGAGGGGTTAATGGAGGAGCAGCGGGGGGCTTAATTTGTGGTCCGGAGGAGCGGCAGGGGTGGGAAGGTGGTTGGGTTGCTGGGACTTAATTTTGGGTCCTGTGAGGGGTGTTAATTTTGGGTCTGGAAGGGGGGGGGGGTTATTAATTTCGGGTCCGGAGGGGGAGGTTATTTTTGGGGTCCAGAGGCAGAGTGTGTATGTACGATGTGTGTATGTACTGTATGTATGATGTGTGTGTATGTACTGTATGTATGGTGTATGTATGATGTGCATATATGTACTGTACGTATGGTGTATGTATGATTTGCATATATGTACTGCATGTATGGTGTATGTATGATGAGTGTATGTACTGTATGTATGGTGTATGTATGATGAGTGTATGTACTGTATGTATGGTGTATGTATGATGTGTGTGTATGTACTGTATGTATGGTGTATGTATGATGAGTGTATGTACTGCATGTATGGTGTATGTATGATGTGTGTGTATGTACTGCATGAATGGTGTATGTATGATGTGTGTGTATGTACTGTATGAATGGTGTATGTATGATGTGCATGTATGTATGGTGTATGTATGATGTGCATATATGTACTGTATGTATGGTGTATGTATGATGTGCATATATGTACTGTATGTATGGTGTATGTATAATGTGGTTATATGTACTGTATGTATGGTGTATGTATGATGTGTGTGTATGTTCTGTATGTATGGTGTATGTATGGTGAGTGTGTGTACTGCATGTATGGTGTATGTATGATGTGTGTGTATGTACTGTATGTATGGTGTATGTATGATGTGCATATATGTACTGTATGTATGGTGTATGTATGATGTGTGTATGTACTGTATGTATGGTGTATGTATGATGTGCATATATGTACTGTATGTATGGTGTATGTATGATGTGCATATATGTACTGAATGTATGGTGTATGTATGATGTGCATATATGTAATGCATGTATGGTGTATGTATGATGTGCATATATGTACTGTATGTATGGTGTATGTATGATGTGCATATATGTACTGTATGTATGGTGTATGTATGATGTGCATATATGTAATGCATGTATGGTGTATGTATGATGTGCATATATGTACTGTATGTATGGTGTATGTATGATGTGCATATATGTACTGCATGTATGGTGTATGTATGATGTGGTTATATGTACTGTATGTATGGTGTATGTATGATGGGGTTATATGTACTGTATGTATGGTGTATGTATGATGTGGTTATATGTACTGTATGTATGGTGTATGTATGATGTGTGTGTGTGTACTGTATGTATGGTGTATGTATGATGTGTGTGTGTGTACTGTATGTATGGTGTATGTATGTTGTGTGTATGTACTTTATGTATGGTGTATGTATGATAAGTGTATGTACTGTATGTATGATGTGTGTGTATGTACTGTATGTATGATATGTGTGTATGTACTGTATGTATGATGTGTGTAAGAAATGTATGGTGTATGTGTGATGTGTGTGTATGTACTGTATGTATGGTGTATGAATGATGTGTGTATGTACTTTATGTATGGTGTATGTATTGTGTGTGTATGGTGTATGAATGATGTGTGTAAGCAACATGTATGTATGATGTGTGGAGATGTGTGTAAGCTAGAAGGATGTATATATGATGTGTGGAGATGTATTATGCGGGGGGATTTGGAGGCGGTGGGTGTGTATATGATGTGCTTATGTATGATGTGTGTGTATGTATGCATTATGCCTGTGGGGGAGGCGGCATGTGTATGAATGATGTGTGTATGTAATGTATGTATGATGTATGAATGATGTGTGTGTATGAATGGTGTGTGTATGAATGATAGATGTGTGTAAGCATGATGTATGTATGGAGATATTTGTAAGGTAGAAGGATGTATGTATGATGTGTGGAGATGCATTATGCGGGGAGATCTCGAGGCGGCAGGTGTATGCATGATATGTGTTTATGTATAATGTATGTGTGTGTATGATGTGCGTGTATATGTATGTATTATGCATATGTGTGTGGGAGGGGCGGAGGGGTGTGTGTGTAGGAGGCGCCGGGCGTGTGTTTGTATGATGTGTGTATGTTTCATAGATGTGTGTAAGCTAGATGTGTGTGTGTATGTGTGTGTATTTTTGATGTGCGTATGTATGATAGATGTGTGTAAGCTAGATGGATGTATCTATGATGTGTGGATGTATGATGTATGTGAATGTATGATGGATGTGTGGATGATAGATGTATGCATGAATGATAGGTGTGTGTATGTATGATAGATGGGTGTATGCTGTGTATATGTATCATACATCTATCATACACGCAAATATCATAACCATGCACCTACCATACATACACCAGTCTATCATACATACATATACTGTTCATCAATGTGGGGGGACAGGAGGTGATTGGGTATGGATCAGACTTTGGGGTTTGGAGAGTTTGGCCGGGGAGCCTAGAGCAGAATTCTGGGGTCTGGGGAGGGGGCAGAGGAGCCTGGAGAGGACTTAGTGGTCTAGGGAGGGGGGAAGAGGAGCATGTAGGAGGACTTATGGGTCTGGGAGGAAAGGGGGATTGGAACAGAGAAGCCAGGAGGAGGACAGAGGGGTCTGGAGGAGGACAGGTGTGATTCAGCTAAACCGTGAAGAAACAGTGTGTAACAGTATTATTATTATGGAGGGATTATTATATTTGGAAGGTAGTGTGGGGCAGGGTTATTTTCAGAGGGTACTGCGTATAGCATGGTTATTTTTGAGGGTTTATATTCAGGAGTACAGTGTGTGGAAGTATTATATTCAGGGGTACAGTGGGTTGCAGTATTACGTTCATGGGCACTGTGTGGCAGTATTATATTTGAGGGTATGGTGTGTGGTAGTATTATATTCAGAGAGCACAGTGTATGATAGTTTTATATTCAGGGGATACAGTATGTGGTAGTATTATATTCAGGAGGTACAGTGTATGGTAGTTTTATACTCAGGGGATACAGTATGTGGTAGTATTATATTCAGGGGGTGCAGTAGTTGGCAGTATTATATTCAGGTGGTACAGTGTGTGGCAGTATTATATTGAGGGGGTACAGTACTTGGCAGTATTATATTCATGGGGTACAGTGTGGCAGGATTATATTCAGGGGATGCAGTGTGTGGCAGTATTATATTCAGGGGGTACAGTAGATGGCAGTATTATATTCAGGGGGTACAGTAGATGGTAGTTTTATATTCAAGGGATACAGTGTGTGGCAGGATTATATTCAGAGGATGCAGTGTGTGGCAGAATTATATTCAGGGGGAAAAGTAGATGGCAGTATTATATGCAGGAGTACAGTGGATGGTAGTTTTATATTCAGGGGATACAGTGTGTGGCAGGATTATATTCAGGGGATGCAAAGTGTGGCAGTATTATATTCAGGGGGTACAGTATTTAGCAGAATTATAATGATTATTGTCTTCATACAGAGGATGAGGATCTACTGACAAAGTGAGAAACTATGATGTCCGGGCGTCAGACTCTGCAGAGAAGATGGAGCTGGAAGACGTCCTGACGTCTGGACCAGATGAAGAAGAAAAGAAAAGACAACCGAGAAGACGTCATTCAGGACACTGATATCATTGTGTTTTCTCCTGACTGTCCCATCAGCTGGAGTCACTTGTCAGTTCTGCAGTGATGATGGGTGATGTACCCTAATTCGTGGCTCTCCATCTGTTGCAAAACTACAACTCCCATAATTCCTAGGCTCTCCAGATATGATGGGAGTTATAGCTTTATAACAGCCTGAGAGTAACTTGAACCAAGGTGATAGGCTGCTTATTCTTAAATGCCTGGGCCTATGTTTTGTCTCTCCGGCCTTTCCTGTCAGTCACGTATATCGTTGTGTATTCTCCTGACTGTGTCTCATCAGTGCTGTAGTCACTGATATCTTTGAGCGGCCGAGTAAGGGGTCGCCCGGGATTGGGGAAGCGGGTTTGTCAGGTGATAGGGGGGCCCTGTGGTTTCTAGCTACGCCCTGTTAAGGACCCAGGGCGTATCCATTGCCCGTGGGAATTCTGGTCCCCGCCGTGTGCCGGGCGAGGACCGGACTGGGAAGCCTGCTGAAATCATTCAGCAGGCATCTTGTGCAACATGGCGGCATACGGGTCTATGGTGACCCGGAATATAAGGGGGATCGCGGTTTTCCAAGACACCCACGATCCCCCTGAAGGGATAGGAGTGAGGTGGCAGGGCTGCCACCCCTCCTATCCCTGCTATTGGTTGTCAAGAAGTGACGACCAATAGCAGATCGGGGGCAGGGGGGTTAACTTTCGGTTTTCCCGTTCTGCCCACCCACAGTAGGCTGGGCAGAATGGGGAAACCGACAGGGACTGGCGCCGAAGCCTAACTATACATCGGCGGCGGCAGCAGGCGGCGATCGGCGGGGGTGATCGGCGGCAGAAAAGGACGGCGATGCGGCTCCCTGGATCCTACGGAAACCGGTGAGTTGCCTAGCAACATCTGGAGGGCTACAGTCTGAGACCACTATACAGTGGTCTCTAAACTGTAGCCCTCCAGATGTTGCAAAACTACAACTCCCAGCATGCCCACACAGCTGTCTGGGCATGCTGTGGTATGTAGTTTTGCAAGATCTGGAGGGCCACAGTTTGGAGATTACTGTGCAGTGGTCTCTAAACTGTAGCCCTCCAGATGTTGCAAAACTGCAAATCCCAGCATTCCCAAACAGCAAACAGCTGTCTCGGCATGCTGGGAGTTGTAGTTGGGAACCTCCAGCTGTTGCATAACTACATCTCCCAGCATGCCCTTCGGCGTTCAGTACATGCTGGGAGTTGTAGTTTTTCCAACCAGTGTGCCTCCAGCTGTTGCAAAAGTACAACTCCCAGCATGCACGGTCTGTCAGTGCATGCTGGGAGTTGTAGTTTTGAAACAGCTGGAGGTTTGCCCTCCCTTGTGAATATACAAGGCACATTCACATGGGTGAGTTTACAGTGAGTTTTCTGCTTCAAGTTTGAGCTGCAGCCCAAACTCCTAGCGGGAAACTCACAGTAAACCCCCGCCAGTGTGAATGTACCCTAAAAACACTATACTAGCACATAATAAAGGGCAAAACACTACATATACACCCCCTTACACTGTCCCCCCCCCCCAATAAAAATGAAAAACGTATCATACGGCAGTGTTTCCAAAACGGAGCTTCCAGCTGTTGCAAAACAACAACTCCCAGCATTTCCGGACAGCCACCAACTGTCCAGGCATGCTGGCAGTTTAGCAACAGCTGGAGGCACCCTGTTTGGGAATCACTGATGTAGAATACCCCCATGTCCACCCCTATGCAATCCCTAATGTAGTCCTCAAATGCGCATGGCGCTCTCTCACTTCGGAGCCCTGTTGTTTTTCAAGGTAACAGTTTAAGGCCACGAATGGGGTATTTCCGTACTCGGGAGGAATTGTGTTACAAATTTTTTTTTGGGGAGGGGGGGGGGTGGGGGGTTCTCCTTTTACCCCTTATGAAAAGGAAAAGGTGGGGTCTACACCAGCCTGTTAGTGTAAAAAAATTTAAAAGTGTTGCCCCATACTTTTTATTTTCAAAAGCGGTAAAAAGGAAAAAAAAAGACCCCAAAATTTGTAACGCAATTTCTCCTGAGCACGGAAGTACCCCATATGCGGGCATAAAATTCTCTGAGGACGCACAGCAGGGCTCAGGAGTGAGAGCACAATGTACATTTGAGGCCTAAATTGGTGATTTGCACAGGGGTGGCTAATTTTACAGCAGTTCTGACATAAACAAAAAAATAAATACCCACATATGACAGCATTTTGGATACTACACTCCTCACGGAATTTAAGAAGGGGTATAGTGAGCCTTAACAGCTCACAGGTGTTTGAAGAATTTTCATTAAAGTTGGATGGGAAAATGAAAGTAAAAAACGAAATTTTTTTCACTAAAATGCTGGTGTTATCCCAATTTTTTCATTTTCACAAGGGAAAATATAAAAAAAAATCTCAAAATTTGTAACCCCATTTCTTCTGAGTCAGAACATACCCCATATGTGGATGTAAAGTGCTCTGCGGTTGCACTACAATGCTCAGAAGAGAGGGAGCGCCATTGGGCTTTTGAAGAGAAATGTTGTCAGAAATTGAATTGTAATTTTTCATTTGCACAGCCCACCGTTCCAAAGACCTGTCAAACGCCAGTGGGGTGTAAATACTCACTGCACCCCTTATTAAATTCTGTGAGGGGTATAGTTTCCAAAATGGGGTCACATGTGGGGGTCCACTGTTATGGCACCACGGGTGGGCTTTGTGAACGCACATGGCCCCTGACCTCCACTCCAAACAAATTCTCTCTCCAAAAGCACAATGGAGCTCCTTCTCTTCTGAGCATTGTAGTGCACCAGCAGAGCGCTTGACGTCCACACATGGGGTATTTCCATATCAGAAGAAATGGTGTTACAAATTTTGGGGGTTATTTTCTCCTATTTCCCCTTGCAAAAATGTAACATTTGGGGAAAAACCAGCATTTTTGTGAAAAAAAATGTTTTCATTTACACATCAGACTTTAGCAAAACGTCGTCAAATACCTGTTAGGTGTTAAGGCTCACTGTACCCCTTGTTAAGTTCCTTGAGGGGTGGAGTTTCCAAAATAGTATGCCATGTGTTATTTTTCGCTGTTCTGGCACCATAGGAACTTCCTAAATGCGACATTCCCCCAAAAAACCATTTCAGCTAAATTTTCTTTCCAAAAGTCAAATGTGACTCCTTCTCTACTGAGCACTGTTGATGTTTTTTTGAATTGCGAAAATTTCGCTATTGCGAATGCGAAATTAATAGCGAAATTTCACTCGTCTGCGCATGCGCGCTGTAAAATCATGCGAGGGACGTTGCTAAGCTCTGACAACTGTGCTTACAGAACTCTCATTGGCTCACAGGCATAACTAGGGCGGAATTTCCATGAATATTTGCATTGCGAATATTCGTATTGCGAATATTCACAATGCGAATATTCTCATGCATAAACCTTTCGCCTCACAGTCTCATCCCTGGGTCTTTAATGAAATGATACAAGCATTGCATTTATCAGTCGAAGGAGATCCCTACAATGTGCTCAGTTTTTAAAACAGTTTGAAAAATGACGAATATTCGTAATAGCGAATTTTTATCGCTAAATTCGTAATATTTGCGAATTCGCAAATATGCGATATTCGTGTACAACACAAGTTAACACACTTACTGAATGTCATTTTGAATACTTTGAGGGGTGCAGATTTTATAATGCGGTCATTTGTGGGGTATTTCTAATATAAAGGCCCTTCAAATCCACTTCAAAACTGAACTGGTCCCTGAAAAATTCAAACTTTGAAAATTTTGTGAAAAATTGGAAAATTGCTGCTGAACTTTGAAGCCCTCTGATATCTTCCATAAGTAAAAACATGTCAACTTTATGATGCAAACATAAAGTAGACATATTGTATATGTTAATCAATATATAATTGATTTTATATGTCTATTTTCCTTACAAGCAGAGAGCTTCGAAGTTAGAAAAATGCTAAATTTTCAATTTTTTCATCAAGTTTTGGAATTTATCACCAAGAAATGATGCAAGTATCGACAAAAATTTACCACTAACATGAAGTAGAATATGTCACGAAAAAACAATCTTGGAATCAGAATGAAAGGTTAAAAGCATCCCAGAGTTATTAGTGCTTAAAGCGACAGTGGTCAGATGTGCAAAAAATGGCCGGGTCCTTAAAGGAGAACTCCAGAATACAAAAATTGTCCCCCATACTGCCGGCAGTAAAAAGAAATAAATAGATACATACCTTCCTTCACTCCCCAGTGCCTCCGGTAACCGGCTCCGGTCTCCGCCGCCATCCTCTTCCTGGTTGCCGGTGGTCGGAGAGTCATACTGCACTCAGCCAATTACCGGCCGCAGCGAAGTCCTGACTCGGCCGGCGATAGGCTGAGCGGCAGTGTGACGTTTTCGGCCCCGGCAGCAGGTGCCGGTGTAGTGAAGAATTTTGTGTCTTGAAGCGTTCTCACACTGCCGCTCAGCCTATCGCCGGCTGTCGGTTACCGGAGGCCCCGGGGGAGCGAAGGAAGGTATGTACAGTATCTATTTTTTTACTACCAGCAGTATGGAGGATAATTTTTGTATTCTGGAGTTCTCCTTTAATCCGTTAAGGACCCGGGGTTTTTCCGTCTTTGCACTTTCGTTTTTTCCTCCTTACCTTTAAAAATTCATAACTCTTTCAATTTTGCACCTAAAAATCCATATGATGGCTTAAATTTTGCACAATCAATTCTACTGTGTAATGACATCAGTCATTTTACACAAAAATCTATGGTGAAATGGAAAAAATCATTGTGAGCAAAAATGTTAAAAAAAAACAACGAAAACATCATTTTATAAATTTTGGGGGTTTCTGTTTCTACACCGTACATTTTTCGGTAAAAATGACACCTTCCCTTTATTCTGTAGGTCCATACGATTAAAATGATACCCTGCTTTTCTAGATTTGATTTTGTCGTACTTCTGAAAAAAAATCATAACTACATGCAGGAAAATATATATGTTTAAAATTGTCATCTTCTGACCCGTATAACTTTTTTAGTTTTCTGCGTATGGGGTGGTATGAGGGCTAATTTTTTGCGCCGTGATCTGAAGTTTTTAGCTGTACCATTTTTGTATTGATATGACTTTTTGATCACTGTTTATTCATTGTTTCACGATATAAAAAGTGACCAAAAATACGCTATCTTGGACTTTGGAATTTTTTTGCGCGTACGCCATTGACCATATGGTTTAATTAACAATATATTTTTCTAATTTGGACATTTCCACACGCGGTGATACCACATATGTTTTTTTTTTATTTTCACAGTTTTTTTTTTTAAATGGAAAAAGGGGGGTGATTCAAACTTATATTAGGGAAGGGGTTAAATGATCTTTATTCACTTTTTTCCCCCCTTTTTTTTGCAATGTTATAGCTCCCATAGGGGGCTATAACACTGCACACACTGATTTCTCATAGGAAACCATTGATCAATGATTCTGCCGCTTGAGTGCTCATGCCTGGATCTCAGGCACTGAGCAGTCATTCGGCGATTGGACACCAGAAGGCAAGGTAAGAGACCTTCCTGCTGGGTCACAGCTGTTCGGGATGCCGCGGCGATCCCGAACAGTCCCCTGAGCTAGCTGGCAACGTTTTAGTTTCATTTTAGACGCGGCATTCAACTTTGAACACCGCGTCAAAAGGATTAATAGCGCGCGGCACCGCGATCAGTGCTGCGCGCTATTAGCCATGAGTTATAGAACGTGAACCGACTCAGGACGTATCGGCACGTCCTTGGTCCTTAACAGGTTAAGGTGAAAATGGGCTGGGTCCTTAACCTCTTAAGGACCCATGACGTATGCGTACGGCATGAGTCCGCTCCCGATCTATAACGTGGGGCCACATAGCGGGTCGGACCCGGCCTCTAACAACGGCCGGGACCATTGGCTAATAGCGCGCGGCATTGATCGCGGTGCCGCACGCTATTAACCCTTTAGACGTGGTGTTCAAAGTTGAACGCCGCGTCTAAAGTGAAAGTGAAACCATGCCGGTTAGCTCAGGGAGCTGTTCGGGATTGTCACAGCGAAATCGTGGCATCCAGAACAGCTTACATGACAGCCAGAGGATCCCTACCTGCCTCCTCACTGTCCGATCGCGGAATGACTGCTCAGTGCCTGAGATCCAGGCATGAGCAGTCAAGTGGCAGAATCATCAGTGGTTTATTATGAGAAGCCACTGATCAATGTAAAAGATCAGTGTGTGCAGTGTTATAGCCCCCTATGGGAGCTATAAGGCTAGGACTCCACTGAGATTTTTGCCCGGTGATTTTTGTGGCATAAAAATGCCAGAAAAAACGCCAGAAAAACTGCCACAGTTTTTCCCTGTGTTTTGGCGTTTCTTCTTGCCCCTTTTGCTTTTTTTTTTTTTACAAAATAGTTGGGTACCAAAAAAAAATAAATAAGGATGCAGTAGGGATGAAAAAATGTATTTAACTAAATGTTTATTTTTTACAACAAAATTTTAATAATTTTTTTTTATAAAGAGTGTGTGTGTTTAACTTTTTTTAAATCTTTTTTTCCACATTTTATATGTAGTACTACTACTCCCAGCATGGAACAAGACTGTTCCATGATGGGAGTAGTAGTACCTGTACTATAGACATATCGCCCCAGGTGTCAGTCTGATACCTGATGCGATCGTCCATAATATAGCAGTGATGTGGCTCTATACAGCGCTCACATCTCTGCTCTATTCACATCACTGGCCATTCATATTTCCCACCCAGAGCTGTGATTGGCCGGATGGTTTCAGCCAATCACAGCTCTGAGGAAAAGATGAATGAATGAGTGGCCGGCCCGGAGTATAGAGCAGAGCAGAGATGCGAGCGATGTATACATCCGCTCTGCATCTCTGCTATAGACAGGACGGTCACAGCGGGTGTCAGTAGTGACATTCACTGTGATGTGTCCTTTAGCAGGCACTACTACTCCCAACATGGAGCACACTCTGCTCCATGCTGGGAGCTGTAGTACCTGCATTAATAGACAGATTGCAGCAAGTGTAACTTCTGACACCCGCTGCGATCTGTTTATTAATGCAGGTACTACAGCTCCCAGCATGGAGCAGAGTGTACTCCATGTTGGGAGTAGTAGTACTTGTATTTAAGGAAAGATCACTGCGGGTATCACTCCTGACACCCGCTGTGATGCTCCTGTATAATATATAGATGCGGCGGCCGCTCTTCTATGGTCCCATGCACGCTGTATATATACACATTCTGATTTCTCACAGAGAGCTGTGATTGGCTGGAACCATCTGGCCAATCACAGCTCTCTGCGGGAAATATGAATATGTGTATATATACGTCAGTGCAGGGGACCAGAGAAGAGCGGCCGCCCGCATCTATACATTATACAAGAGGATCGCAACGGGCGATCTGTCAATAAGTACAGGTGACTACTACTCCCATCATGGAACAGTGTATTCCATGCTGGGAGCAGTAGTACTACCTAAAAAATGTAAAAAGCACACACACACTACATTTTTATTATTGTCGGCTACATTTTTAGCGCTTTACCCGCTCACATAAATTGATCCCTGTTTAAAAATTAAACATTTCGTAATAAAAAAAGATACATTTCGTTAGGTACAATTTTTTCCATCACTACTGTATCTTTTTTATTAATTTTTTTATGGTACCCTACGAAATTTTAATAAAAAAGGTATCTCCATAATTTATTCCAAAAAAGAATAAAAAACGCCTGCAAAGACCCAACATTTAAAACCAAATTTAAAACCTTCTATGGGAGGAAAACGCCATGATTTCAGGGCAAAAAATGCCAAACTAGGTTTTTGCAGGGCGGTTTGAAAATCCAACCTCTGAGCCCGAAATTGCTGAAAAACACCAAAAGGATTTAAAAAATGTCAAACTGAAAAACACCAAGTGAATCTGGCATTTTGCAGTTTACCATTGACTTGCAGCTAACATCTGGATGCGGCGTTTTTTCACCCAAAAAACGCCATGCGGAAAAATTTGCGTTTTTGACGGTGTTTTTGCAAAAAAAACCTCAGTGGAGTTCCAGCCTAACACTGCAAAAAAGATATAAATAAGTGAAAAAAAAAGTGAAGATAATTTAACACCTCCCCTAATAAAAGTTTGACTCACCCCCCTTTTCGCATAAAAAAAAAAAAAAACTGTGTAAGTAAAACTAAAAATAAACGTGTGGTATCGCCGTGTGTGGAAATGTCCGAATTATAAATAATATCATTAATTAAACCGTACGGTCAATGGCGTATGTGCAAAAAAATTCCAAAGTCCAAAATTGTGCATTTTTGGTCACTTTTTATATCATGAAAAAAATTAATAAAAAGCGATCAATAAGTCCTATCAACGCAAAAATGGTACCGCTAAAAATTTCAGATCACGGTGCAAAAAATGAGCAATCCATACACGGAAAAAAAAAAAAGTTAAAGGGGTCAGAATATGACAATTTTAAACGTATACATTTTCCTGCATGTAGGGCATGTAGGACGACAAAATAAAACCTATATAAGTAGGGTATCATTTTAATTGAATGGATCTACAGAATAATGATAAGGTGTCATTTTTACCGAAAAATGTACTGCGTTGTACTGCGTAGAAAAGAAAGCCCCCAAAAGTCACAAAATGGCGTTTTTTTTATTTTTTATTTTGTCTCACAAGAATTTTTTTTCCCGTTTCGCCGTAGATTTTTGGGTAAAATGACTGACGTCATTACAAATTAGAATTGGTGGTGCAAAAAATAAGCCATCATATGGATTTTTAGGTGCCCAATTGAAAGAGTTATGATTTTTTAAAGGCAAGGAGGAAAAAACGAAAATGTAAAAACGGAAAAACCCCGGGTCCTTAAGGGGTTAAAGGGTACTCCGCTGCTTAGCATTTGAAATAGTTTTGAACACTGGAGCTGGTGCCGGGAGCTTTTGATGTCATAGCACCGCCCCCTCATGACATCATGGCCTGCCTCCTCAATGCAAATCTATGGGAGGGGGCGTGGCGGTTGTCACACCCCCTCCCATAGACTTGCATTGAGGGGTGGGGTGTGAAGTCATGAGGGGGCGGGGCTATGACGTCAGGAGCTCCCGGCGCCAGCTCCAGCGTTCGGAACAGTTTGCAAATGTATATTCTACTTTAACACAGTGCTAAATTTTCGTCGTTACCTGCATCCTTTCTTGGTGAAAATGTTTTAAATTTAGCATTTTTCTAACTTTGAAGCTCTCTGCTTGTAAGGAAAATGGATATTCCAAATAAATTATATAGTGATTCACATATGCAATATGTCTACTGTCAGGATCCGGACTGGCAGAAGCTAGCAGTAGCTGGAGGTGGATCCGCTGTCCCAGAGAGGTGATGACGTGGGCCGTACCAGGGGAACGGAGTCTAAGGAGTTACTGGTTTTCACCAGAGCCCGCCGCAAAGCGGGATGGTCTTGCTGCGGCAGGTAACCCCCAGGTCGTTCCACCCAGTAGCGTCTCAACCTCTCTGGCTGCTGAGATGAGGCAAAGTACAAGAGGATCAGGCAGAGGCGAGGTCAGACGTAGCAAAAGGTCAGGGCAGGCAGCAACGGTTCTCAGGCGATAGTCAATAGCAACAGGTTCAGCAACAGGCAGGGAATACACACAAACGCTTTCTCTAGGGCACTAAGGCAACAAAGATCCGGCAGGAAGCTGTGGGTGGAGATGGTACTTATAGGCAGTGCACAGGTGCAGGCCTAATTAAGTCAAAGCAGAACCTTTAACCCTAGATTAACCACTTTGGACCAGGCACCAATCACTGGTGCACTGGCCCTTTAAATTTAAGAGTCCCAGCATGCGCGCGCCCTATAGAGCGGGGACGCGCATGCCGAGACCGGGTGACCGGAGCGCTGCCTGAGGACACACGCTGTGAGCGGACCGAGGTAAGCAGGGTGCCCGGAGCGCTCAGCGTAATATCTACTTTATGTTGGCACCATAAAGTTGACATGCTTTTACTTTTGGAAGACATCAGAGGGCTTCAAAGTTCAGCAGCAATTTTCCAATTTTTAACAACATTTTCTAAAATCTGAATTTTTCCGAGACCAGTTCAGTTTTGAAGTGGATTTGAGGGGTCTTCATATTAGAAATACCCCATTATAACCCCCCCCCCCACAAGTATTCAAAATGACATTCAGAAAGTGTGTTAACCCTTTAGGTGTTTCACAGGAATAGCGGCAAGGTAAAGGAGAAAATTCAAAATCTTCGCTTTTTAAACTCGCATGTCCTTGTAGACCCAGTTTTTGAAATTTTACAAGTGATAAAAGGAGAAAAAGCCACGCAAAACTTGTAACCCAATTTCTCTCAAGTAAGGAAATACCTCATATGTGTATGTCAAGTGCTCTGTGGGTGCACTAGAGGCCTCAGAAGGGAAGGAGCGACAATGGGATTTTGGAGAATAAGTTTTTCTGAAATGGCTTTTTGAGGGCATGTCCCATTTAGGAAGACCCTATGGTGCAAGAACAGCAAAAAAAAAAAAACAAATAATAAAAAAAAAACAACATGGCATACCATTTTGGAAACTACACCCCTCAAGGAACGTAACAAGGGGTCCGCTGAGCCTTAACACCCCCACAGGTGTTTGATGACTTTTCGTTAAAGTTGGATGTGTAAATGACATTTTTTTTTTTCACTAAAATGCTGGTTTTTCCCCCGACTTTTACATTTTTACAAGGGGTTATAGGAGAAAATGTCCCCCAAAATTTGTAACCCAATTTCTTCTGAGTATGGAAATACCCCATGTGTGGACATCAAGTGCACTGCGAGCGCACTACAATGCGCAGAAGAGAAGTCACATTTGGCTTTTGGAAAGAAAATTTAGCTGAAATGGTTTTTAGGGGCATTTCGCATTTAGGAAGCCCCTATGGCGCCAGAACAGCAAAAAAAAAACAAAAAAACACAAGGCCTACTATTTTGGAAGCTACTCCCCTCAAGCAACGTAAGGGGTACAGTGAGCCTTAACACCCCACAGGTGCTTGACAAGTTTCCCCTAAAGTTGGACGTGATAATGAAAAAATTTGATGTTTTTTAATTAAAATGCTGGTTTTACCCCAAATGTTTCATTTTCACAAGGGGTAATTGGAGAAAAAGCCTCCCAAAATTTGTAACCCCATTTCTTCTGAGTATGGATATACCCCATATATGGATTTAAAGTGTTCTGCGGGAGAACTACAATGCTCAGAAAAGGAGCGCCATTGAGCTTTCGGTGAGAGAATTTTGTTGGAATACAAGTGGGAGGCCATGTGCCAAAACAGTGGACTCCCCCACATGTGACCCTATTTTGTTAACTACACCCCTCACAGAATTTAATAAGGGGTGCAGTGAACATTTACACCCCACTGGCGTTTGACAGATCTTTGGAACAGTGGGCTGTGCAAATGAAATATAACATTTTTCATTTTCACGGACCACTATTCCAAAAATCTGTCAGACACCTGTGGGGTGTAAATGCTCACTGTACCCCTTATTACATTACGTGAGGGGTGTAGTTTCCAAAATGAGGTCACATGTGGGGGGGGGGGTCCACTGTTCTGGCACTATGGGGGCTATGTAAACACACATGGCCTTCAATTTCGGACACATTCTCTCTCCAGAAGCCCAATGGCGCGCCTTCTCTTCTGAGCATTGTAGTTCGCCCGCAGAGCAATTTACATCCACATATGGGGTATGTTCTTACTCAATGGAAATAGGGTTACAAATTTTGGGGGGCTTTTTTCCTATTCTCCCCTGTGAAAATGAAAAATGTAGGGTAACACCAGCATTTTAGTGAAAACTTTTTTTTTTTCATTTTCACATCCAACTTTAACGGAAATTTGTCTGGGGTGTTAAGGCTCACTATACCCCTTGTTACATTCCGTGAGGGGTGTCGTTTCCAAAATGGGGTCACATGTGGGTATTTATTGTTTTGCATTTATGTCAGAACCGCTGTAAAATCAGCAACCCCTGTGCAAATCACCAATTTAGACCTCAAATGTACATAGCGCTCTCACTCCTGAGCCATGTTTTTCGCCCGCAGAGCACTTTACGCCCACATATGGGGTAGTTCTGTACTTAGGAGAAATTGTGTTACAAATTTTGGGGGTCTTTTTTTCCTTTTACCGCTTGTGAAAATTAAAACTATAGGGCAACACCAGCATGTTGGTGTAAAAATATTTTTTTTTACACTAACATTCTGGTGTAGACCCCAACTTTACCTTTTCATAAGGCGTAAAAGGAGAAAAAGCCCCCCAAAATTTGTTACGCAATTTCTCCCGAGTACGGACATATCCCATATGTGGCCCTAAACTGTTTCCTTGAAATACGATAGGGCTCCAAAGCGAGAGAGCGCCATGCGCATCTGAGGACTAAATTGGGGATTTGGATCCGCCACAAAAATACAGTGTTTCCCAAACAGGGTGTCTCCAGCTGTTGCAAAGCCTAGAGTTGCTGGGAAAGTGATGACTACCCACCCTGATGCATGGGGTCTTGGTATGCCTCACGTCGAAGATTACTACCGTGCATGCATCCTAGACCAACTCCATCACTGGTGGTCCAACAGTAGTCACAAGTTGTGGTTTGGTATTGAGCAATCTTCATCCCACCCGATCTCTCTTAGATCCCGGTTACTCATTGCCTCTCGTAAAGTTTCTTTCCCTAACTCTACCCACCTATCTTCTGTTAATGTGTCTGATAAAATATGGACCCAGTTTCTGAAACAAAGCACCCGAAAAAGGAAAGTCCCTATGAGTGAAATACCGATAGACTTACACACTACCTCCCGGAATTACCCTTGGGCCCCTGGCTGCAGAAGGGTATGAGAACCCTGGGTGACCTGGTAGACGACAGGGCCTCCGTCCATTTTCCGTTTCTTAGGGAAAAATACGGACTCCCGCATTCAGACTTCTAAAAAGGACTCCTAGTCTGGAGTCTGTTGACACGTGAGTTTACTGACAGCATTCTAGTCCCTCCTCGTACACTAGCCTTTTTTCAAAACTCGATGATACGTAAGAGGGGCATTACACTGTTCTACGACCAGTTGGGAGACCGACTAGACTTCTCAAAATTGCCATTTATGGACAAGTGGGAAAACGATCTAGGGGAGACATTCTCTGAGGAACGATGGAAACAGGCCTTGACATATTCCTGCAAATTGTTGCGCTCTATCCTTAAGTCTATTTACAGGTGATATTTTACCCCCTCGAGACTCAACCTTATGAACCCAGAATTCCCAGACCTCTGTTGGAGGCATTGCGGACAGAATGGAACCCTTTTGCACACACTATGGAGATGTCCTCTGCTCCGATCCTTGTGGAACGGGGTTCAGTTGCTCTTAAGACACTTGCTGGGCGAGGATTTTGCGCTCCACCCTAGTTTGGCTTTATTGTTTTTAAATTTGGATAGATTGCCTACGGATGCTCGCTCCCCGGTGGCTCACATTCTCATGTCAAGCAAGCTTCTTATCACCAGAAGGGGGCGCTCACCTGATGTTCCTTGCTTGTGTGGTAAGCCTTGGGGGGTGTATGGTAGTTGGGGTGTTGTGGTAGATGAGGGGTTAATGTTAACCCTATAGTTCGTGATGCCAGGCTGAGGGCTAGTATGCCGAGATGATTCTCCGGCCTATTGCCGCCCTTCCCAGTAACGATAGGTGCATGTATAAATGACTGAAGGTCCACAAGGTACTTGAACTTGAACAAACTTTACTGAAAGGCTTGTGGTACATCCAATGCACAATAACAGTCTCAGGAATACAGTCTCTATACAGTGCAATGACTGACAGTTGTTGCGGACCTTGACTTTAGATATAGTCTCTGAATCAGGGATTATTTGTTCAGATCCATCCGGATTTAGGGGATAGATAAGGTCCGGTGATCTTGCAGAGTGTTTGGGGAATTGATACACTCAGAAATTAGAAGGCATCGGCCGTAGCCGCAAGGCTCAGGCCTAGACTCACGGATCACAGCAGCGCAGATGCACAGATACACAGGTACTGGATAGGATACGGTACCGGGACACCACACTTGCTGGAACTAGTCAATATGGTTAACCTATCGTGTGGCTATGAGAGATCATATGCATTAGCTCACTCCCAGATTGCGCATTTCCACAAACGATGGCAGAAATGGCTCTCTAGCAAACATTGTCCTTGATTGAACCTAACTTGATCGCTATATTCATGATTCTTTTCCCTTTCCCTTCTCTCTTTCTACTTTCTGTCTGTTATCTCTACTCCTAACCCCCTCACCCCCTCTGTACCCCACTGCGGAATCTTAGGAGAGTTCAGCTTCTCTCCTGATAGTAGCTGGTTCTTATTTGATAGTTGATTCTGGGATTACTGTTTCTGATATGGGCGTTGCTTTCAGGGACGTGCACACATAGGAGTGAAAGGGGGCTGGAGCCCCTGCCCTTTTCCTCACCTGCCCCTCTAGGGCCCTCAGAAAAGGAGTTGCAGACTCAGGGTGACAGGTGAAGTAAAAAGGATCCATTGCTGGGGAGATTTGTATGTGGTTTAATGGAGGGTGCTGTGCCCTCCCTACAGCAAGGGGGCGACACTTACCCTGTCATTATCTGCCATTTCTCTGCTTCTCTCCACACGGAGGAGACAGGAGCAGAGGAGGCAGAGAGATGCCCCGCCCACAGCATGTCCGGCCACAAACTTCAGTCTATGCAGCCCTTACTGTAAGTAACTGTAAATATATGTGAGTGATTGTATGTCAGTGTGTGTGTGTGTGTGTGTGTGTGTGTGTGTATATATATATATGTGTGTGTGTGTGTGTGTGTATCTCTATATATGTGCCTGTGCAGAGAGGGATGGCTGGGGCCTTCGTGTAAGTGACTGTGTATATATGTGAGTGATTTTATGTCAGTGTGTGTGTATGTATAAATATGTGTGTTTGTGTGTGTGTGTGTCTATCTCTATGTATGTGCCTATATATATGAGCAAGTGAATCTATGTATGTGTGTGTGTGTGTGTATGTATGTGTGTGTGTGTGTGTATATAGATATGAGCAAGTGAATCTATGTATATGTGTATATATATATATATATATATGAGCAAGTAAATCTATGTACAGTGACCCCCCCGACCTACGATGGCCCCGACATATGATGAAATCGACATACGATGGCCTCTCAGAGGCCATCGCATGTCGATGTCAGCATCGACATACAATGCTTTTTTATGTCGGGGCCATCGCATTAAGTGCTACCCGGCAGCGCCAAATGCTTAAGCTGCTGCCGGATAGCAGCTTAATGTTCCCCGTGTGGTGCGGTAAGTATTACTTACCCCTCCATGATGCTCCGGGGTGCCCTCCGGGTCCAGCGCTGGTCTTCCGGTGTCTTCTCGGCCCTCTCCGATGACGTCAATACGCTGCTGCGCACGTCATCCAATAGGAATGGGGTACGCAGCGGCGTAATGACGTCGCTACGCAGGCCCAGTAAGGCCTTGCGGAAGACAGAAGAGGACCGGAGAAGACAGAAGAGGACCGGAAAAGACAGCAGAGGACCGGAGAAGACAGCGGAGAGCCCAGCGGAGGCCCGGGATCACCATCGGGAGCGGCGGGGACACCATCTCGAGCGGCGGGGACAGGTGAGTACAGCTTCCTATACTTTACATTGCACGAATCCCTCAACATATGATGGATTCGACAAACGATGGCTCGTTTGGAACGAATTACAATCGTATGTTGAGGGACCGCTGTATATGTGTATGTATGTATGTGTGTGTATATATATATATATATATATATATATATATATATATATATATAATGTACAAACAAGAAAGTTGCAACAGCACTCTAGGTCAAAAAATGGAGGCTCTTAGCACACTTTTTGATCAAAATGTGTCCCCCCATCCACCACGCGGAGGTGGCCTCATATCGAATGGGACCCTAACATGATAACTCATGTTGAGCAAGTGAATCTATGTATATGTGTATATATATATATGAGCAAGTGAATCTATGTATGTGTGTGTATATATCTGTAAGTGATTGTATGTGTGTACCTGTATGTATGATCTGCTTATCGGCTATATCTTTTAGTATATATTCCATGTTATGTGTGTGTCTATGTATTTATGTTTCTTAATGTATATTTGTACCTGTATGTATGTGTCAAAGTGTCTCTTTGTATGTGTGTATATTACCTATGTACTGTATGTGCCTTTATGTTATGTGCTTGTATGTATTGTATGAAGCACATATTAGGGAATTATTGGAGGAATGTAAGCACAGTATATAGGGAATTTATGGAAGCACAGTATATATTTCATTATATTGGAACATTATATTTTTTATGTATGCTGGCACTGTGTATAGATCCTTAGGGTGCGTTCACATGTGCCTATTTTTGCTGCAGATCTGCTGCAGATTTTGCTTCCCATTGACAATGGGAAGAGAAATCTGCTAAAGCAAATCTGCAGCAGAAAATACGCACGTGTGAACGCACCCTTAGTGGTGGCACAGTATATAATTCATTAATGGTGGCACAGTATATAGGGAATTAATAGATGAATGGTGGCACAGTATATAGAGAATTAATAGATGAATGGTGGCACAGTATATAGGGAATTAATAGATGAATGGTGGCACAGTATATAGGTAATTAATAAATGAATGGTGGCATGGTATAGTTAAATAATAGTGGCACAGTATATAGAGAATTAATAGATGAATGGTGGCACAGTATATAGAGAATTAATAGATGAATGGTGGCACAGTATATAGGGAATTAATAGATGAATGGTGGCACAGTATATAGAGAATTAATAGATGAATGGTGGCACAGTATATAGGGAATTAAGGGGGGTACGGTATATAATTAAAGGGAAACTGACAGGCTGTTTACTCGCACTAAACCCAATACACTAGGTTACAGTGCATGTATACAAAAATTGGTCTTTCCATTTTCTAGGTATTTCCCCACATTGCTAGTATGCAAAGTCAGTCTTGCGTACAATGGAGGCGGAGCTTCCCTGCCTCCATCCTGTATGCTGTGCTTTGCCTGGCCGTCTTTGTATATTTATAATTCTTTTTTTTTGCCAGCTCTAGTATATTGTAGAATGTAAGCATATATTTGTGTGGTGCCCATTTCTTCAGTGTAAGAACCAGAGCTGTGTGGAGATTCCTGCATAAGGTGGGTGATTGGTGATGGGTGCTGGGTGATTGGTGCTGGGTTATTGGGGATGGGTGATGGGTGATTGGTGATGGGTGCTGGGTGATGGGTGCTGGGTGATGGGTTCTGTCATATAGAGGTCAGACCGGGGCATATAGGGTGAGATTTATTAAAACCTTTGCAGAGGAAAATCCTTCTGCAAAACTATCTGATTGGTTGCTATGGGCGACTGCACCGCTCTTTCTCTGCACAGGTTTTGTATAAATCTCCACTATAATACTGTATATTATAGGGCAGCTGTCACATGTTTTCTGTAAATAAGACTGACAGCATAGCCAAAGTGTATATACACATGGCAGACCTTCATAGAAACTGTTCTTGACTCGATTTTACAAAAACACCAACTTTTATGGGGATAGGAATGTGGAGGAGGCCTGGCGGGAGTCCACTGTGTCCCTGGGCCGCAGTACATCTGCCCATTAAGTCTGGCAGACGTTTTTTAAATGATAAAAAGTGCCCTCTTTTTTTACTTGAGCCCCTGCCCTTCAAAATGTCTGTGCACGTCCCTGGTTGCTTTCCACTGCAGCTCAGCTGATGTTATGATGTCATTTTTTTTTTTTTGCTTGTTAAACCAATAAAATATTTGAAGAAAAAAAAGAAGAGAACTGCAGGGTCATATCCGCCAGGTCCTCTGCAGGAGACCCAGATAGAATGCCTTGGCGGAGCTGAGAAGCCCAGACTGAAATGGCTTTCGACACCCAGGCAGAAGCAAATGTCAGAAGTAAGGAGGATCCTGCCGCTTCAAAGGTGAATTCGCCAGATTTTCAATTAGTTTGTCCGCCGGATCTTTGAAGGAAGCCGCGTCCGCCAGAGGCAGAGTAGTTGCTTTTGACAGGCGGGAGACAGGTGGATCTACAGTTGGTGGAGATGTCCATCTCGCAATGAGGTCCTTGGCAAAGGGGAACTGAGCCTGAATCTTCTTAGTGCCCTGAAAGCACTTGTCAGGATGTTTCCAGGAATTCTCCAGCAATGCGTCAAATTCAGCATGAGAGCTGAAAGCCTTTGGTGCCGGACAGGAGCGATGAAAGGAAACTTCTGGAACTGCGTCCGAAGAACCTGGGTCCTCGAGGTGAAAGGTATCCCTTATGGCCGAGACCAAGGTGTCCACCATGCCGGCCATATCAGTTCGGTCCTCTGAGTCAGAGGCAGAACCTGAAGCCTCATCTTCCGGGTCCCTAGGAAAGAGGGAGCGGGTGGAGGCAGCCTTGTATGAAGACGATGCCGACCTGGTACGCAGATCTGGAGACCGAGAGCTGCGACCAGGAGAATAACCCTTGGGAGAGGGGCGCTGACGGGGTGCAGAAGTAGAAGGGCGATACCTATAAGGAGAGCGCCAGTTCCTGCTAGCGGACTCTGGAGAGGAGTCGGAGGACTGACCCCTATGACGCTTGTGAGAGTGCCTAAAATGTGGAGAGGGTGAGAGAGTCCCCCTAGAGGGTTGGCATAGGGAGGACCTCTCCAAAGCAGTCACCACAGAACGGGAGACCCGTGCTAAGTCAGAAATAGACTGGGAGAGGGAAGACACCCATTCCGGAGGGTGAGCAGAGCCCACAGGGTCTGGTGGAGTATCCTGGGTCCAGGAGGGACGGGGGGTGTGGTGGGGCAGACAGGACAGGTAGGTTCAGCTGAACCAGGCATTTTTGATTTGCAACCTGTACAGGTATAATAGGTGACCAAGGTCCCTGGCACCTGACTGGAGGGAGGAACAGTTCTGGGTTCGGATATAACTATTTAGAAAAAATACGTTGAAAAGGTCTCACATGGCGTCTCACCTGGCGTCTGTGTCCCCCTGCAGAGAAGCAACAGCTGTGAGGAGAACTCCGGTCTGTAGCCGAGAGTTGGGGAAGGAGAACTGGCCAAAAACAAAAGGGGCCGTCCAGAGGCAGGATGCTTCTAATTGGCTGCACAGAGACCGCCGTGTGCGCTGATTGGTGGAAGAATCATCCTGTATTCGCGCGCATCGGCGCATAGGTTGCAAATCCCGCCGGTCAGGAGGAGGCGGGGCTAAGTCCTGGCAGAAGCCTGCAGCCATTAAATGAAATATCTTCCGAGACAGCTGGCGAATGCTATATAACAGGGGTATCCAACCTGCGGACCTCCAGATGTTGCAAAACTACAACTCCCCTTGTAGCTTTGCAACATCTGGAGGTCCTCAGGTTGAAGACGACTGGTATATAATAAAGCCTGAAGGAAGGGGGAGCCGTGGGCAGCGAGTGCGGCACTGCCGACAGAGGAAATGTGTGAATGAACCTGGCGCTCCATTCACATCGCATGAGATGCAGGTGAAGCAAAAGTGCCGGGCGTCTGAGAAGGAGCAGCCGGCTCAATAGTGAGAAATGTTCCCGGCAGTATAAAAAAAAAAAAAAAATAGATAACCTCGTCCCACACCACAGACAGCACCCCCCTAATATCAGGATAGCCGAGCAGGCAGAAACCAATGGGAATAAAGGAGTGGGCACTGAATAGGGGGACTCCAGAGGTGCAGAATGTAGCAAACCTGCAAGAAAAAAGGGGAGAATTCTCACCTTGTCTGTAGAAACTTACCTATGAAGTCTTCTGTCAGCATTTTGTCACCTGCATCATGCCGGGCTGAGACAGCGAGACAAGCAGGGAAATAAGGGAACCCGGACCCATGAGGTACAACCCCAAGCACTGACCGCTGGCGAAAAGGGGTTGACCATACATGACTCAATGTCTGTGCCCCTTCTTTGCAAATGGGGAAACAGTGAACACTGGGTTCCTGAGACCCCACCTAATAAAGAAAAAATAAAGGGAAACAAAATTCTAACTAAACGTCCCTAACTAAAAAATAAGAAATGAACGACCAGGTTTGGAGAACATCAGACCAGCGTCTGCCTCCTACAGACACTAAGCTAAAACTGATTAGCTCGGGTGCCTGTAGGCGGGAATATCCTGCTGGGAGGGGCCGACTTTATTGTTACCATAACGTCAAGCCTCCTAGTGACAGCAGCATATACCCAAGGTCTGTGTCCCCCAATGGAGCCGATAGAGAAAGGAAGGTGATTCAAATAAAAAAAAAGAAAAGAAACACATAGTAAGCTTGTGCAAAAATGCCAAAAGCTTTCTTCTAGAAAAAAAACATAGTTCCTGGCAGAAAAAAGTCCAGCACAGATGATCAACTGATACAGTATACTTAAGTCTGCCGTCGGCCATCGTGATCAATCGTTTGTGAATAATTTACAGAGGATGGTGAGACCAAATGGCCAAAATGGGCCATATCAGCTGACCATTATATTAACCCTTTAACCCCTTCCCGACCTATGACATACCTGTACGTCATGGGTGGCAAGGTGTTCCCGACCCATGACATACAGGTACGTCATGAACATTACTGCCGCTACTCGCGGCACCCCGCAGCGCCCGGAAAGATGGTGGCTATCACTGATAGCCAGCCATCTTACCGTGCGACCACGGGGGGTTTCATCCCCCACCCCCCCCCAGCGATCGCTGCTATCAGCTGGTCAAATCTGACTAGCTGATAGCAGCGTTTCAATATGAAAATACTTAGCAGCGCGGTGTGTGAGTCCCGATCACGGGGATCGGGACACACACCGCTCTGCTAAGTGTCCCTGACCCGTCCCCCGGCATCACTTACCCGTCCGAGCGGTGTCCCGAGCGGTCCCGGCGTCCTCCATGCGGTCCCGGCTGCGCTGCGTCCCGGAGGTGAGTTTCCGGCAGCAGTGCGGCATCTTCATTGGCAGCAGTGAGTTCGCCGTAAAGCGATCTCACTGTTGCCTCTGAGAGTTTCAAAACTGCAACTCCTAGCATGCCCAGACAGCCTTTGGCTTTCTGGGCATGCTGGGAGTTGTAGTTTTGCAACATCTGGAGGTCCAAAGTTTGGAGACCACTGTATAATGGTCTCCAATCTGTGCTCTTCCAGATGTTGCAAAACTACAAATCTCAGCATGCTCAGTCTGTCCAGGCATGCTGGGAGTTGTAGTTCTCTAACACCTGGAAGAGCACAGATTGGAGACCATTATACAGTGGTCTCCAAACTGTGGACCTCCAGATGTTGCAAAACTACAACTCCCAGCATGCCCAGACTGCCCAAGCATGCTGGAAGTTGTAGTTCGGCAACATCTGATCCTTCAGATATTGCCGAACTACAACTTCCAGCATGCCTGGGCAGTCTGGGCATGCTGGGAGTTGTAGTTTTGCAACAACTGGAGGCACACTAGTTGGGAAACATTGTCCGTTTCCTACCTCAGTGCCTCCAGCTGTTGCAATTGTTGCAAAACTATAACTCCCAGCATGCACTGACAGACCATGCATGCTGGGAGTTGTAGTTTTGCAACAGCTGGAGACACACTGGTTTGGAAACACTAAGTTTTGTTGCAAAACACTTGAAAGTTTATTACTTAACTTAGTGTTTCCAAACCAGTGTTCCTCCAGCTGTTGCAAAACTACAACTCCCAGCATGCACGGACAGCCAAAGGGCATGCTCGGAGTTTGCAACAGCTGGATGTTTGCCCCCCCCCCCCCCCCAATGTGAATGTACAGGGTACACTCACATGGGCGGAGGTTTACAGTGAGTGCTGCAAGTTTGAGATGGCGCTCAAACTTCCAGCGGCAAACTTGCTGTGAACTTCTGCCCATGTGACTGTACCCTAAAACACTACACTACACTAACACTAACCTAAAATAAAAAGTAAAAAACACTACATATACACATACCCCTACACAGCCCCCCTCCCCCCAAAAAATGAAAAACGTCTGGTACGCTACTGTTTCCAAAACGGAGCCTCCAGCTGTTGCAAAATAATAACTCCCAGTATTGCCGGACAGCCATTGACTGTCCAGGCATGCTGGGAGTTTTGCAACAGCTGGAGGCACCCTGTTTGGGAATCATTGGCATAGAATACCCCTATGCAAATCCCTAATTCAGGCCTCAAATGCGCATGGCGCTCTCTCACTTTGGCGCCCTGTCGTATTTCAGGGCAACAGTTTTGAGACACATATGGGGTATCGCCGTACTCAAGAGAAATTGCCTTACAAATTTTGGGGGGCTTTTTCTTCTTTAACCCCTTATGAAAAGGTGAATTTGGGGTCTACACCAGCATGTTAGTGTAAAAAAAAAAAATTTTTTACACTGACATGCTGGTGTTGCCCTATACTTTTCATTTTCACAAGAGGTAAAAGGGAAAAAAGACCCCCAAAATTTGTAACGCAATTTCTCCCGACTACGGAGATACCCCATATGTGGGCGCAAAGTGCTCTGGGGGCGCACAACAAGGCCCAGAACGGAGAGTGCGCCATGTACATTTGAGGCGATTTGCACAGGGGTGGCTGATTGTTACAGCAGTTCTGACAAACGCAAAACAATAAATATCCATATGTGACCCCATTTTGGAAACTACACCCCTCACGGAATTTAATAAGGGGTGCAGTGAGCATTTACACCCCACTGGTGTATGACAGATTTTTGGAACAGTGGTCTGTGAAAATGAAAAATAAAATTTTTGATTTGCACAGTCCACTGTTTCAAATATCTGTCAAACGCCAGTGGGGTGTAAATGCTCACTGCACCCCTTATTAAATTCCATGAGGGGTATAGTTTCCAAAATGGGGTCACATGTGGGGGGGGTCCACTGTTCTGGCACCATAGGGGCTTCCTAAATGGGACATGCCCCCCAAAAACCCTTTCAGAAAAACTCACTCTCCAAAATCCCATTGTCGCTCCTTCCCTTCTGAGTCCTCTACTGCGCCCATCGAACACTTTACATACGCATATGAGGTATTTCCTTACTCGAGAGAAATTGGGTTACAAATTTTAGAGTGATTTCTCTCCTTTTACCCCTTGTAAAAATTCAAAAATTGGGTCTACAAGAAAATGCGAGTGTAAAAAATGAAGATTTAGAATTTTCTCCTTCACTTTGCTGCTATTCCTGTGAAACACCTAAAGGGTTAGAACACTTACTGAATGTAATTTTGAATACTTTGGGGGTGCAGTTTTTATAATGGGGTCATTTGTGGGGTATTTCTAATATGAAGACCCTTAAAATCTACTTCCAACCTGAACTGGGCCCTGAAAAATTACGATTTTGAAAATCTTGAGAAAAATTGGAAAATTGCTGCGGAGCTTTGAAGCCCTCTGGTGTCCTCCAAAAGTAAAAACTTGTCAATTTTTTTATGCAAACACAAAGTAGACATATTGTATATGTGAATCAATATGTAATTTATTTGGAATATCCATTTTCCTTTCAAGCAGAGACTTTTTTTACCAAGAAAGGATACAAATATCAGTGAAATTTTACCAATAACATAAAGTAGAATATGTCACGAAAAAACAATCTCGGAATCAGAATGATAAGTAAAAGCATTCCAAAGTTATTAATGTTTAAAGTGACAGTGGTCAGATTTTCAAAAAATGCCCAGGTCATGAAGGTGAAAATGGGCTGGGTCATGAAGGGGTTAAGGACCCAGCCAATTTTCACTGTAGGACCCGGCCATTTTTTGCACATTTGACCACTGTCACTTTAAGCATTAATAACTCTGGGTTGCTTTTACCTTTCATTCTGATTCCGAGATTGTTTTTTTGTGACATATTCTACTTTACGTTAGTGGTAAAATTTTGTCGATACTTGCATCGTTTCTTGGTGAAAAATTCCAAAATTTGATGAAAAAATTGAAAATTTTGCATTTTTTTTACTTTGAAGCTCTCTGATTATAAGGAAAATTTATATTCCAAATAAATTATATATTGATTCACATATACAACATGTCTACTTTATGATTGCATCATAACGTTGACATGTTTTTACTTTTGGAAGACATCAGAGGGCTTCAAAGTTCAGCAGCAATTTTCCAATTTTTCACAAAATTTTCTAAATCAAAATTTTTCAGGGACCAGTTCTGTTTTGAAGTGGATTTGAAGGGCTTTCATATTAGAAATGCCCCACAAATGACCCCATTATAAAAACTGTACCCCCCAAAGTATTCAAAATGACATTCAAAAGATATGTTTACCCTTTAGGTGTTTCACAGGAATTGCAGCAAATTGAAGGAGAAAATTCAAAATCTTCATTTTTTACACTGGCTTGTTCTTGTAGACCCAGTTTTTGAATTTTTACAAGGGGTAAAAGGAGAGAAATCTTCCTAAAATGTGTAGCTCAATTTCTCTTGAGTAAGGAAATACCTCATATGTGTATGTCAAGTGTTCAGCGGGCGCAGTAGAGGGCTCAAAAGGGAAGGAGCGACAGTGGGATTTTGGAGAGTGAGTTTTTCTGAAATGGTTTTTGTGGGGCATGTCGCATTTTTTTTCACTAAAATGCCCAAAGTTTTTAATTTTTACAAGGGATAATAGGACAAAATACCCCCCAAAATTTGTAACCCCATCTCTTCTGTGTATGGAAATACCCCAAGTGCTGTGCTGGCGCACTACAATTCTCAGAAGAGAAGGAGTCACATTTTGGCTTTTGAAAAGCAAATTTTGCTGAAATGGTTTTTGGAGGGCATGTCGCATTTAGGACGCCCCTATGGTGCCAGAACAGCAAAAAAAAAAAAACACATGGCATACTATTTTAGAAACTACACCCCTCAAGGAACACATCAAGGGGTACAGTGAGCCTTAAAACCTCACAGGTGTTTGACGACTTTTTGCTAAAGTCGGATGTGTAAATGAAAAAAAAAATGTTTCACTAAATCGCTGGTTTTCCCCCACATTTTATATTTTTTATAAGGGGTAATAGGAGAAAATGACCCCCAAAATTTGTAACCCCATTTCTTCTGAGTATGGAAATACCCCATGTGTGGACATCAAGTGATCTGCTGGCGCACTACAATGCTCAGAAGAGAAGGAGCGCCATTGAGCTTTTGAAGACAGAATTTGGTTGGAATAGAAGTCGGGGGGCCATGTGCGTTTACAAAGCCCCCCCCCCCCCCCCCCCGTGGTGCCAGAACAGTGGACCCCCTCCACGTGACCCCATTTTGGAAACTACACCGCCCACAGAATTTAATAAGGGGTGCAGTGAATATTTACACCCCACTGGCGTTTGACAGATCTTTGGAACAGTGGGCTGTGCAAATGAAAAATTACATTTTTCATTTTCACGGACCACTGTTCCAAAAATCTGTCAGACACCTGTGAGGCGTAAATGCTCACTGTGCCCCTTATTACATTACGTGAGGAGTGTAGTTTCCAAAATTGGGTCATATGTGGGGGGGGGTCCATTGTTCTGGCTCTATGGGGGCTTTGTAAACACACGTAGCCTTCAATTCCAAACAAATTTTATCTTCAAAATCCCCAAAATCTCTTCTGAGCATTGTAGTTCGCCCGCCGAGCACTTCACATCCACATATGGGGTATTTTCTTACTCAGAAAAAATGGGGTTACAAATTTTGGGGGGCTTTTTTCCTATGTTTCCTTGTGAAAATGAAAAATTTTGGGTAACCAGCATTTTTGTGATTTTTATTTTTTTTCATTTTTCCATCCAACTTTAATGAAAATTTGTCAAACACCTGTGGGCTGTAAAGGCTTACTATACCCCTTGTTACTTTCCGTGAGGGGTGTAGTTTCCAAAATAGGGTCACATGTGGGTATTTATTTTTTTGCGTTTATGTCAGAACTGCTGTAAAATCAGCAACCCCTGTGCAAATCACCAATTTAGGCCTCAAATGTACATAGTGCGCTCTCACTCTTGAGCTTTGTTATGCGCCCGCAGAGCATTTTACGCCCACATATGGGGTATTTCCGTACTCGGGAGAAATTGCGTTACAAATTTTGGGGGGCTTTTTTTTCCTTTTAACACTTGTGAAAATAAAAAGTAAAGGACAACACCAGCATGTTAGTGTAAAATTTTTAATTTTTTTACACTGACAGGCTGGTGTAGCCCCCAACTTTTCCTTTTCATAAGGGGTAAAAGGAGAAAAAGCCCCCCAAAATTTGTAACGCAATTTCTCCCAATTACGGAGATACCCCATATGTGGCCCTAAACTGTTTCCTTGAAATACGACAGGGCTCTGAAGTGAGAGAGCGCCATACACATTTGAGGACTAAATTAGGGATTACATAGGGGTATTCTACACCAGTGATTCCCAAACAGGGTGTCTCCAGCTGTTGCTAAACTCCCAGCATTCCTGGACAGTCAGTGGCTGTCCGGAAATGCTGGGAGTTGTTGTTTTGCAGCAGCTGGAGAATCGATTTTGGAAACACTGCCATACAATACATTTTTCATTTTTATTGAGGGGACAGTGTAAGGGGGTGTTTATGTAGTGTTTTACCCTTTTATTATGTGTTAGTGTAGTGTAGTGTTTTTAGGGTACATTCACACAAGTGCAGGTTTACAGTGAGCTTCCCGCTAGAAATTTGCGCTGCGGCAAAAAAATTTGCCGCAGCTCATACTTGAAGACTACTTACTGTAAAACCTGCCCGTGTGAATGTACCCTGTTCATTCACGTGGGGGGGGGGGGGGGGGGGGGGGGGGGGGGGGCAAACCTCCAGCTGTTTTAAAACTACAACTCCCAGCATGTACTGACAGACCGTGCATGCTGGAAGTTGTAGTTTTGCAATAGCTGGAGGCACACTGGTTGGAAAACCTTCAGTGTGCCTATAGCTGTTGCAAAACTACAACTCCAAGCATGTACTGATCGCCGAAGGGCATGCTGGGAGATCTAGTTATGCAACAACTGGAGGGATCGCAACTACAACTCCCAGCATGCCGAGACAGCTGTTTCGGCATGCTGGGATTTGCAGTTTTGCAACATCTGTAGGGCTACAGATAGAGACCACTGCACTGTCATCTCCAAACTGTGGACCTCCAGATGTTGCAAAACTACAAATTCCAGCATGCATAGACAGCAAACAACTATGTGGGCATGCTAGGAGTTGTAGTTTTGCAAGATCTAGAGTGCTACAGTATAGAGATCACTGTGCAGTGGTCTCTAAACTGTAGACCTCCAGCTGTTGCAAAACTGCATCTCCCACCATGCCCAGCAGCTGTCTGGGCATGCTGGGAGTTGTCGTTTTGCAACATCTGGAGGGCTACAGTCTCAGACTGTAGCCCTCTAGATGTTGCTAGGCAACTTACCGGCTTCCGTCGGATCCAGGGAGCTGTCCTCTTCTACTGCACGACATCGCCGCCCGCACCGATCACCGCCGCCGATCCCGTTCCGCAGCTTCCACCGACGGGTAAGTGGACCTTCAGCGTTCGGTCCCCGTCGTTTCCCTGTCCTGCCCCGCCTATTGTGGGTGGGCAGAACGGGGAAAACGAAAGTAAACCCCCCCGCCCCTGATCTGCTATTGGTGGTCACGTCTAGACCACCAATAGCAGAGATAGGAGGGGTGGCACCTCTGCCACCTCACTCCTATCGCTAGAGGGGGATCGTGGGTGTCTTAGACAACTGCGATCCCCCTTATATTCCGGGTCACCATAGACCCGTATGACCCGGAATCGGCGCAAATCGCAAGTGTGAATTCACTTGCGATTTGCGTTGATCGCCGACATGGGGGGGGGTCTGATGACCCCCCTGGGCATTTGCACGGGGTGCCTGCTGATCGATATCAGCAGTCACCCCAGCCCGGTCCCCGCCCGGCGTGGGACCTGAAATTCCCACGGGCGTACAGGTACGCCCTGGGTCCTAAAGACCCAGGTACAGAAGGCGTATCCATATGCCCTAGGTCCTGTACGGGTTAAAGGTGTCAGCAGATATTACCATACCTGAGTGGGGAGCTATACTTGCCTAGTCTCATCGGTTTTAGCTCTAATTCCTACCCCTCAGTGTGATTGACAGTTCTTATCAACACTCAGCTCTCTAAGCAGACAGAGCAGAGCGATGACGCAAGCTGAGGCCGGGCTGTCACTCAAACTGAGAGGGCGTGATTACAGCCAGAGAAGATTGGACTAGGTAAGTATAGCTTCCGACCCAGGGGACTACTTAAAGGGGTACTCTTCTCCTCCAAAGAAGAGGGAATAAGATTTCTGATTGCAGGGGTCCCGCCGTTGGGAACCCCCACGATCTCTCCTGCAGCACCCCCTGTCATCTGGCGCACAGAGCAAGCTTTGTTCCATGGCTGATTACTGGTGATGTTGGGGCCGGAGGATCGTGACGTCAGGAGGGGGCGGGGCAGTGATGTCACGATCCTCCTCTCTTCACCTGCCTCCTGACCGGCTCCAGAGATCTTCTCCTCTGCTCTGCCATCAGGCAGACCAGAGAAGTAGATTTTCGATATTACTGATCAGTATTAAATCAAAAAGATAGCTATTAACTGTTACAGTTTAATAATGGGAATTAGTAACTTCCTTCAATAAAAAATTAATTCCCCATCTTTTCCCATTTTACAAATAAAAAAATTGTAAAAAATAAAATAAATCAACATATTTGGTATAGCAATGTGCAGAATAGTCCGAATCATTAAAAAATAATGTTAATGATTCCATACGATGAACGGCACAAAACGTAAAAATAACAAAGTCCAATGCTGAATTTTGATCACATCCCGGGGGAAAAAAACAATATAAAAAAAAAGGTATAAAAAGTCATCAAAAATCACATATACGCAAATGTGGTACCAATAAAACAACAAATCACAGATTAAGTGCCCATACAAGCATAACTATATGAATAAAACATGTCCAGGGGTTAAATGTGAGTGCAAGTGCAGTGACCATGAAAAAAAAATAAAAAAATAAAAAATATATATATATCATATATAGCAACAGGAGAATACAGCAGCACACTGCTAGCACAAAGATATAGATAAAACATGAGTATATAGATGGAACATGAAAAGCTATACAGCTGTAGTGCAATAAATGAGAATATGAAACTATGAAATTATGAGGTACTTAGCTTGCAAATTTGGCGCTACGGTAAGGTGACCTCATTCTGGGATGGACCCTACACTATGAATATGCCTCTGTGTGAACAGTACATCATGCATTGCAAGGTCTGAAACATTGCAAGGTCTGAAACATCCTATAAGGGCTGTTTTTTTTCACCACATACTGTACTTTGTAATGATATCAATCATTTCACTCCAAAATCTAGAAATATTTGTAGGGCAATATTGAAAAAAACAAACGCCATTTTGAAACTTTTAGTTTTAGGGGCTTCCGATTTTACACAGTGCACTTTTTGATAAAAATGACAACTTATATTTATTCTGTAGCTCCATACGACCCTCAAAAGTTGCAAAATTGCGGTCTTCTCTTTAATTTCCTGCTGCAAATAAAATTTTTTTTTGGTAGTACCGTACATTTTATGTTAAAATGAAAGGCTTCATTACAAAGTACAGTTGGTCGCAAAAGAAACAATTCATATGGGTCTGTGGGTGGAAAAGTAAAAAGATTTATGGCTCTTAGAAGGGGAGGAGGAAAAAAATAAAAATGTTAAAATGAAAATTTCCTGTGTCCTCAAGACCAAAAAAGGGCTGTAACCCTGAAGGGGTTAAAACTGTAATCTTCAAATCCTTTGTAAACCCCAGTATATAACTGTACATAGTGTAAGTAAAGTACAGTACACAGCCATTACAATGGATACACATACACGTGATGTCATCTGCTGTGACATCACACATCAAAGAGACTTTCTCCAGGGTAGAATCCAATCCCTAACACTTATTTCCTCGGTTCGGCGGGTGAACACGTTCTCCTACTAGACCTGCGCTTATTTTGCAAATTGAAGAGAATTTTGTCTATTTAGGCAAAAGGATCCTGTAGGGACGGCGACCATGAAGCTAAGAGGTAGGAATAATGAAAACTTCCAAAATATCTGTTTAAAAATGGATTTAACATGAATGTATTAGTGTAAAGTTAATATAGTACAGTTCCGAACGCTTGGGGCGGGCAGTGGGGGGCGTGACGTCACGGCCACGCCCCCAAAATATAAGTCTATGGGAGGGGGCGTGCTCTCCCATAGACTTGCATTGAGGGGGTGTGGCATGACCTCACGAGGGGCGTGGCTGTGACGTTACGACCCCGTCACCCAGCGTTCTGAACGGAGGCTGGGTGCTGCACAGAGATCGCTGGGGTCCTAGCCGCGGGACCTCTGCGATCAGACATCTTATCCCCTATCCTTTACATAGGGGATAACATGTCTAGGGGCAGAGTACCCCTTTAAGTCTCTTACAGCAATAGGGTAGAGGTTTACTCCTGTGAGATAAATGATTTGTGGATCAATGTTTTACACATAATAGTCACACATAAATTTACAAAAAGCTTCCTACAGTGTTCAATGACCATACTTTGTGTGAATATATATATATATACATAAATACATGAATGAATATAGATTTAATATATTGTATCCTGTCACTATTTTGCAGATATCCCAGTTCTCTCTGTGCCTGTCGTGTGTCTCATACATTACGTGACGAGTTTCCTTTGGCGGTATACTAACCTATATCATTATAAGGTCACTCCACCATATTATGAGATCCATAAAATACCTGGGAAGAAGATTAAGCACCGTGGTCAGCGAGCAGATGTGGCTATTGACATGGCTTTAGGTGACAATTCAGACCCACATGAATCCAGGCACAGCGATCATGTGACAGTCACCATGGCGGATAACCAGATGGATTTACCAACAACCTCTGAAGATGCCTCGGAGCCCAAAGTGTCTTGGCTGCAGCGGACTTGGCAATATGCTAAAAGCAAACTGAAGTGGCCCAATTATGTATCCAATGTTTGGGTTGGAGCATGGGCCATGGCCAAATGGACAGTAACCGGCATGATGACCACATTCAAGATGCCATTTTACTTCCTACATACACAGCTAAGAAGTATTACAGCAAAGGCCATTGACGATCAGTGTGAACCAATTTAACATGACGGCTGATTGGGTCACACAAGATCTACATATGGTTGGGGGTGGGGGTGGGGAGGAGCCCGAAATGCAGCCACCTCCACGTGGTGGGCTCTGGGTCACTTGATACATTAACAAGTGAGCGAGGAGCTGCATAATTCAAGGCACATTTCCCATATGGGACATACAGCTTGTAATGGAGACAGAAGATATTGTCCACCTAGAAACACATTTTGCACATAAGTGGGAAATCAAGCCCCCCTATTGGATGATTAAGGAATCAGAGATCTGTAGAAGGGGAGAGGTGGATTCCCAGGAATGGAGAATGACAATATATCTCTAGCATAATATCTCTGGATAAGTGGATATGGTAGAAACAGTATCATTATTATTATTATTACTATTATTAACCCCTTAAAATGAGAACTCCGCTGCTCAGCATTGGAAACAAACTGTTCCGAACACTGGAGCTAGTGACGTCATAGCCCCACCCCCTCATGACTTCACCCCCGCTCCCTCAATGCAAGTCTATGGGAGGGAGCGTGGCGGCTGTCAGGCCCCCTCCCATTGACTTGTATTGAGGGGTGGGGTGTGATGTCATGAGGGGGCGGGGCTAGGACATCAGGAGCTCCCAGCGCCAGCTCCAGTGTTCAGAACATTTTGTTTCAAACGCTGAGCAGCAGAGTACCCCTTTAAGAACCTGAGACGTAAATGTACATTACGGCGCCGTCTTCTGGGATCTCCACATCTCTGAACGTGGTGATCGGGCCGGGATGACTGCTGTTATCTAACAGCAGCAGCCTCGGCATACCACCCAGGGGGGTCCCGAGACCCGAGGTCAATTCTGACCGGTGAATCACGGCTTTTCCAGGCCAATTGGGTCACTGGTGACCGAGGAAATATGGGTGATTGGTGCTGACCGAGACAGCACCAATCACCATTGTACAGCTGGAGGGCAAGAGCGGGTACCGACCGTGTAGTGTGCAGCGGCGAGTATCGCTTACTGGCACAGCAGGAAATGACTGGCGAGGTGAAGCCTGTGTGCCTCCTACTGTTTCCTAACTACAACTCCCAGCATGCACAGCCAAAGGGCATGCTGGGAGTTGTAGTTATGGAAAAGGTGGATGCACACAACTACAACTCCCAGCATGCCCTTCAGCTGGCCAGGCATGCTGGGAGTTTTAGTTTGACAACAGCTGGAGACACCCTGGTGGGGAAAAACTGTGCTATACAGATGCAGGGGGGCCGGTATGAGAATAGCTCTTATTGTAAGATTATATGGGAATGGGAATTCAAGTAGAGAAAGACATGGTCGCACATCCACAATATGTATTTTGATCTACAGGGTGGGCCATTTCTATGGACACATCTTACTAAAATGGGAATGGTTGGTGATATTAACTTCCTGTTTGTGGCACATTAGTGTATGTGAGGGGGGAAACTTTTCAAGATGGGTGGTGACTATGGCGGTCATTTTGAAGTCGGCCATTTTGAATCCAACTTTTGTTTTTTCAATAGGAAGAGGATCATGTGACACATCAAACTTATTGGGAATTTCACAAGAAAAACAATGATGTGCTTGGTTTTAACGTACCTTTTATTTATATAACTATTTATTGTTTTATCAATAAAATTATTAATACAGCAAAAAAGGAAGAAAAAGGAGAAAAACCTAGTAGCAACAAGGATAAAAAAATAACATACAATTCCAGTAACTTTATTCTTTGATGAGTTATTTACAAGTTTCTGACCATGTATAAAATGTGTTCGATGTGCTGCCCATTGTGTTGGATTGTCAATGCAACCCTCTTCTCCCACTCTTCACACACTGATAGCAACACCGCAGGAGAAATGCTAGCACAGGCTTCCAGTATCCGTATACACTGCTATATACTACTATATACACCGCAGGAGAAATGCTAGCACAGGCTTCCAGTATCCGTATACACTGCTATATACTACTATATACACCGCAGGAGAAATGCTAGCACAGGCTTCCAGTATCCGTATACACTGCTATATACTACTATATACACCGCAGGAGAAATGCTAGCACAGGCTTCCAGTATCCATATACACTGCTATATACTACTATATACACCGCAGGAGAAATGCTAGCACAGGCTTCCAGTATCCGTATACACTGCTATATACTACTATATACACCGCAGGAGAAATGCTAGCACAGGCTTCCAGTATCCGTATACACTGCTATATACTACTATATACACCGCAGGAGAAATGTTAGCACAGGCTTCCAGTATCCATAGTTTCAGGTGCTGCACATCTCGTATCTTCACAGCATAGACAATTGCCTTCAGAGATAAAAGTCTAAGGGGGTCAGATCGGGAGACCCTTGGGGGCCATTCAACTGGCCCACGACGACCAATCCACTTTCCAGGAAACTGTTCATCTAGGAATGCTCGGGCCTGACACCCATAATGTGGTGGTCACCATCTTGCTGGAAAAACTCAGGGAACGTGCCAGCTTCAGTGCATAAAGAGGGAAACACATCATCATGTAGCAATTTCGCATATCCAGTTGCCTTGAGGTTTCAATTGATGAAGAATGGCCCCACTATCTTTGTAACCCATATACCACACCATACCATCAATGTTTGTGTTCCAACAGTCTTGGAGGGATCTATCCAATGTGGGTTAGTGTCAGACCAATAGCGGTGGTTTTGTTTGTTATCTTCACCATTCATATAAAAGTTTGTGTGGTAAACTTGGGGAATAAAGCCTTGTGGGGTGTAGGGTAGTTAGGGTGTTGCTGTTCAGAATAATAAAGGGCGCTGTTAACCCTTGTCACTCGTGATGCCAGGGTAAGGGTTAAATACTGTAATCTTGATAGGCCTATTGCCACCCTTCCCAAGAGCAATAGGTGAATGTAGAATAAAGGATTGTCCACAACCACTGTTAACTGAAAACTTGCAGGAACTTTTACTGAAGAATTTCTGTACATGCAGCAATAGTAACAGTCCAGATAACAGAGTCTCTATAGATATAGCTGAGCAGCGATTGACAGTTGGTTGGGATCAGATAAGCTCAATTTGGCTTCTCAGAGATTTTGTAGCATAGATCCGCTAGATTTAGAGGTGTGTTTAGGTCCAGTGATCTTGCGGAGAGTAGCGGGGAATTGCTTAGTATAACCGCTTTGAAATAGGCCGAGGCTGCAAGGCTTTGGCCTAGTAAACGTGCTTTAAAGTTGCAGAGGTCCTACCTCATCCAGAATCAGCAACCCAAGAGAGCGAGTAATGGCCGAGGCTCCCTTCTATGGGCAGGGGCAGGCCGTTTTGGATTGGTCCATAACAACTGTCACTCTCCGTTACATTGCATTGTGGGTGAACACGTGACTAAAACCACCAAAGGTCCTTTAGAAAACCATAGAGTTCTGAACCTAATCACATGACCCGCAGGTCCTGCTACGCTGAACAGGTAGGCAATTGAATATATACATATTTACTCTTATGTTTATATGAATGTCTATATAAATATGAACTAACTGAGGGGTGACGAGGGGATAACTAAAGAAGAGGGACCCTGACGTTCCTAGGGACTCTGACTATGGGGACCTCTACAAAGGTACAGTATGAAATACGGTACCGGGACACCACAAACCCCCTTACTTAAAACAAGTCGACCCCGACGCCTGTCCCCTAAGGCAGAGGAACTAGGACAGGATTATCAATACATTCTATGCATCCTGACAAAATCTGAGTAAACATTAAAGGGGTACTCCGGTGAAAACCTTTTTTATTTTAAATCAACTGGTGGCAGAAAGTTAAACATATTTGTAAATTACTTCTATTAAAAAATCTTAATCCTTCCAGTACTTATTAGCTGCTGAATGCTACAGAGGAAATTCCTTTCTTTTTGGAACACTGATGACATCACGAGCACAGTGCTCTCTGCTGACATCTCTGTCCATTTTAGCAACCATGCATAGAAGATGTATGCTAAGGGCAGCATGGTGGCTCAGTGGTTAGCACTGCTGCCTTGCAGTGCTGGGGACTTGGGTTCAAATCCCACTAAGGACAACAAAACATAAAGTGTTATTATTATTATCATAACCTCAGCAGAGAGAACTGTGCTCGTGACGTCATCAGAGAGCATTCCAAAAACAAAAGAATTTCCTCTGTAGTATTCAGCAGCTAATAAGTACAGGAAGGATTAAGATTTTTTAATAGAAGTAATTTACCAATATGTTTAACGTTCTGCCACCAGTTGATTTAAAAGAAAAAAAGGTTTTCACTGGAGTACCCCTTTAAACACCTTTGTACTTTCTTGTTACTCTGACTAGCATCTTGACTAGACAATTATGAAGCTATCTAGACATTTTGAAGCTTACTATACATTTTGAAGCTATCTAACCTTTAGTTTCTAGCTCCTTAGACATTTTTATAGCTCTCTATACATTTATGAGGCTAACCAGACATGTATGCAGTTCTCTTGATATTTATGAAGCTCACTAGATATTTATATACAGCTCTTTATAACCTTTAGTCTCAAGCTGTCTAGACATTTTTGAAATCTCACCACATTTTCTTTCGTTTTGCCACGATGAGTCCCCAGTTAGTACACAGAAGGGTATATTGGCTTGCCTGAGGCTCTACCAATAAGGTTAGCTACTAGGGTCTATCGACTACATGCTACTTTTAGGTTACCTTTAGAAATACGTGTTTAATCTTAGCTTGCAAAAGCACCTACTGGCCAGATAGAGCATCTCACACACGTAATGAAAAGAGAAAAGAAAGATTAGTGTACCTAACAGTGGCAGAAATAAATAGGCTACAATTCCTAAAGTGTGAGACATATTTTTGTTTTGTGTATGTACTGAAGAAGACTGAGGTAGTACATTTAAGTGAATAATTTGGTGTACTGGAAAGACAGAGGTAGTACATTTAACCCCTTAAGGACGCAGGTCGTACTCAAACGGCCCCTTTTCCGAGTCCTTAAGAACTCAGGACGTTTGAGTACGTCCTGTCAAATCCCGGCCCCCCGCCACTAGCTGGAGGGGAGCCGGTGCCCGATGCCTGCTGAAATCGATGCCTGCTGAAGGCGTCGGGGCATATCGCCCAGGGGGGTCATGATGACCCCCCATGTCGGCGATGGCCGCAGATCGCTGGACAATTCAGTCCAGCGATCTGCGGCAGATTCCGGGTCAATCGGGTCTCCAGTGACCCGATGATCTGGAATTACAGGCTGTTCGGGGCCGTCTCTGACGGCCCCAAACAGCCACAGCCAGCAGGGGTGAAGTGGCACTGGTGCCATCTCACGATCGCCCTGATTCGTCGGCCGGTTTCCCGGCCAACCAATCAGGGCGCCTGCTGCGGGTGTCACTCCCGCAACCCGCTCCGCCCCTCTTCCGGAGGACGTGAGCGGGTGCGGGACATGCATCCCGGGAGCTGGGGACCCCGATCCCCGGCGTCAGTGTTGGGATCGGGGCCCCAGGAGAGGTGGCTGTGGCGGCAACGACGAGGGACTGATGTGATGCGGCGTGGATCGTTGGAGGTGAGTGACAGCCTCCTGCTGTTGCTTAGCAACAGCTCCCAGCATGCAAAAAGGGCATGCTGGGAGCTGTAGTTATGCAACAGCAGGAGGCAGACCACCACAACTTATGGGCATGCTGGGACTTATAGTTTTGCAACAGCTGGAGGCACATTTTTTCTACGGAAAAGTGTACCTTCAGCTGTTGTGTAACTACAACTCCCAGCTTGCACACACAGCTAAAGTGCATGCTGGGAGTTGTAGTGGTGCATCTGCTGGTTGCATAACTACAACTCCCAGCATGCCCGTTGGCTGTCGGTGACTGATGAGAGTTGTAGTTTTGCAACAGCTGAAGGCACACTGAGTTAAGTAGCAAACCAGTGTGTCTCCAGCTGTTGCATAACTACAACCCCCAGCATCCCCAGCCAAAGTAGTATGCCTCCAGCTGTTGCATAACTACAAGACCCAGCATGCCCTTCCGCTGTCCGTACATGCTGGGGGTTGTAGCTTTTGCAACAGCTGAAGGCACACTGGTTGCAAAACACTGAGTTTGTTACCAAACTCGGTGTTTCACAACCAGTCTGCCTCAAGCTGTTGCAAAACTACAACTCCCAGCATGCACTGATAGACCGTACATGCTGGGAGTTGTAGTTTTGCAACAGCTGGATGTTCCCCCCCCCCCCCCCCCCCCCAAATGTGAATGTACAGGGTACACTCACATGGGCGGAGGATTACAGTAAGTATCCAGGTGCAAGTTTGAGCTGTGGCAAATTTTCTGCCGCAGCTCAAACTGCCAGCGAGAAACTACTGTGAACCCCCGCCCGTGCAACTGTACCCTAAAAACACTACACTAACAAAAAATTAAATAAAAAGTAAAAAACACTACATATACACATACCTCTACACAGCCCCCCTCCCCAATAAAAATGAAAAACGTCTGGTACGCCACGGTTTCTAAAACGGAGCCTCCAGCTTTTGCAAAACAACTACTCCCAGTATTACCAGACAGCCACTGACTGTCCAGGCATGCTGGGAGTTTTACAACAGCTGGAGGAGTGTTTGGGAATCACTGGCGTAGAATACCCCCATGTCCACCCCTATGCAAGTCCCTAATTTAGGCCTCAAATGCGCATGGCGCTCTCACTTTGGAGCCCTGTCGTATTTCAAGGCAACAGTTTAGGGTCACATATGGGGTATCGCCGTACTTGGGAGAAATTGTGTTACAAATATTGGGGGGGATTTTCTGCTTCTACCCTTTTTAAAAATGTAAAATTTTTGGGAAAAGAAGCATTTTAGGTAAAAAAAAAAAATTTTTTTTTTACATATGCAAAAGCCGTGAAACACCTGTGGGGTATTAAGGTTCACTTAACCCCTTGTTACGTTCCCCGAGGGGTCTAGTTTCCAAAATAATATACCATGTGTTTTTTTTTCGCTGTTCTGGCACCATAGGGGCTTCCTAAATGCGGCATGCCCCCAGAGCAAAATTTGCTTTCAAAAAGCCTAATGTGACTCCTTCTCTTCTGAGACCTGTAGTGCGCCAGCAGAGCACTTTTCACCCCCATATGGGGTGTTTTTTGAATCAGGAGAAATTGGGCTTCAAATTTTGGGGGGTATTTTCTGCTTTAACCCTTTGTAAAAATGTAAATTTTTTGGGAAACCAAGCATTTTAGGTAATTTTTTTTTCTTTTTTTACATATGCAAAAGTTGTGAAACCCCTGTGGGGTATAAAGGTTCACTTTATCCCTTGTTACTTTCCCCAAGGGGTCTAGTTTCCAAAATGGTATGCCATGTGTTTTTTTTTTTTACTGTCTTGGCACCATAGGGGCTTCCTAAATGCGGCATGCCCCCAGAGCAAAATTTCCTTCAAAAAAGCCAAATGTGACTCCTTCTCTTCTGAGACCTGTAGTGCGCCAGCAGAGCACTTTTCACCCCCATATGGGGTGTTTTCTGAATCGGGAGAAATTGGGCTTCAAATTTTGGGGGGTATTTTCTGCTATTACCCCTTTTTTTTTTTTTTTTTTTTTTTTACATATGCAAAAGTCGTGAATCACCTGTGGGGTATTAAGGTTTACTTTACCCCTTGATATGTTCCCCGAGGGGTCTAGTTTCCAAAATGGTATGTCATGTGTTTTTTTTTGCTGTTCTGGCACCATAGGGGCTTCCTAAAGGTGACATGCCCCCCAAAAACCATTTGTCGCTCCTTCCCTTCTGAGCCCTCTACTTCGCCCGCCGAACAATTAACATAGACATATGAGGTATGTGCGTACTCGAGAGAAATTGGGTTTCAAATACAAGTAAAAATTTTCTCCTTTTTACCCCTTGCAAAAATTCAAAAATTGGGTCTACAAAAACATTTGAGTGTAAAAAATGAAGATTTTGAATTTTCGTGAAACACCTAAAGGGTTAAAATGCTGACTGAATGTCATTTTGAATACTTTAGGGGTGCAGTTTTTATAATTTGGTAATTTATGGGGTATTTCTAATATGAAGACCCTTCAAATCCACTTCAAACCTGAACTGGTCCCTGAAAAAAAGCGAGTTTCAAAATTTTGTGAAAAATTGGAAAATTGCTGCTGAACTTTGAAGCCCTCTGATTTCTTCCAAAAGTAAAAACTTGTCAATTTTATGATGCAAACATAAAGTAGACATATTGTATATGTGAATAAAAAAAAATTATTTGGAATATCCATTTTCCTTACAAGCTTCAAAGTTAGAAAAATGCTAAATTTTCACATTTTTCATCAAATTTTGGGATTTTTAACCAAGAAAGGAAGCAAGTTACCAAAAAATTTTTACCACTTTGTTAAAGTAGAATATGTCACGAAAAAACAATCTCGGAATCAGAATGATAACTAAAAGCATTCCAGAGTTATTAATGTTTAAAGTGACAGTGGTCAGAATAGCAAAAAATGTCCGAGTCCTTAAGGTGAAAAAGGGCTCAGTCCTTAAGGGGTTAAGTGAGCTATTTGAGGTACTATGTGTGCAAGTACTGCTTAATAGTTAGTCTTGCTATCTTAAGGGTAGTTGTACTTGATGAGAGGTGCTAGTGATTGGCGACTGGAATGCTACTCTCGGAGGAGCCGGGAGAGTCACCTATTTAGCAACTACTTAAACACCTTTTTAGTATCTCTATACATTTGTATATACATGTATACAAGAATTATTTACGTTTTTTGTTTTTAGTGTACACGTGCATTTAGTGGACATTTTTTCGTGTACAACACTTACTCTTTATGTACACAGACACAAAGCTATTTTTTCTGTGTACAAGAACCATATACATTTTTATTATACAGACCTACACATTTATTAACGCTCCAACAAGGTTCAGGCGCATACACCTGATAAGTGCAATTTTTAGCAAGAAAGTCTCATGCATATAGAGGCAGGAGCAGACATATAACATGTGCAACATGTTCAACTGCACAGGGGCCCAGTGTGAGATGGGGCCCGTCGGCGGCAGGCCCCCTCTCATGCTGGGCCGGCCCTACCATGGGACCTGAATGATGCAGGCGGCATTTGTATCTCTCGTGCAGGGCCGCCATCAGGGGGGTACAGCCAGTACTCCAGTAAGGGGCCCCATCTCCCAGGGGGGGCCGGGCCCCTGCTGCACCCCCCTGCAGCAGCCCCAGCACAGAATACTGCTATTTAAGCAGCAGCCTCCTGCTTTCACTGGCAGCTGCAAAATACTTCCTGCCATCTGTCCTCTCCTCCCTGGATAAGGCTCTTACAGACGACAGCAGCACAATGGAGCGATAACTGCCGAACATCGGCCGTGTATGGGAGGCAGAGGACCTTTGGTGATGTCATTGCCATGTGATCAGTCACATGGGTGGGAGGAGCCTGACTACTATGACTGTTGAGACCCAATTAGCTCCTAGCAGGCTATAACTACCCCTCCCCCTTATTACAATAATTAATTAAATAATAACTGACACAACAACAATTCAACTTTTCATGGGTGGAGATCGGCCACAGCTTTATTTATAAAATTACTTATATAAATAACAATTTAACTGTAACAAAGACACCGATTGGCTTCTTACCAACCCGAGAGGTGCTGCCACACTGTCCTGTGTGGAGGTCTACCCCGGGTTGACCCCGCTTTCACCGTCTTCTTACCGCCAAGCTGTGACTTACAACAAACAGAGATACAAAAAGGGAGGGAGGGAGGGCAAAACTCCGGGTCCTGGGCAGATTGAGGGGGGAAGGGAGACACCACAGCTATAAATACCCAGGGGAGGGCCCCTGAAAGCCTGGGAAACTATTACACCCCTGATTGGTGTACTCCTTCCCCCCCACCCATGGGACATACCACTATAGTTACCGACAAGTCTTACAGGCAGGGGAGGGGGCTAAAAAACCTTGCCTGTATATTTCTTAACCCCTTAACTGCTCACCAGTCAGGGGGCAAGCTAGTTATGCACAGCTTGCCCCTCCAGACTGTTGAGACCCAATTAGCTCCTAGCAGGCTATAACTACCCCTCCCCCTTATTACAATAATTAATTAAATAATAACTGACACAACAACAATTCAACTTTTCATGGGTGGAGATCGGCCACAGCTTTATTTATAAAACTACTTATATAAATAACAATTTAACTGTAACAAAGACACCGATTGGCTTCTTACCAACCCGAGAGGTGCTGCCACACCGTCCTGTGTGGAGGTCTACCCCGGGTTGACCCCGCTTTCACCGTCTTCTTACCGCCACGGAGGAGACCAGTTAGCCCTACACTGGGCTCCGACCCCCACCCAAGAGATACTTGATAGCCAACACCTGGGGCCACCTCAGCCCCCCGGAACACACCTAACACATTTCCTCTCCAGGAAATCCGCCCAACACATTTCCTCTCCAGGAAATCCGCTCAACACATTTTCTCTCCAGGAAGTCCATCAACACATTTCCTCTCCAGGAAATCCGAGGCGCCTGCCGCCAGGACCTTTTTTTTTTTTTTTTTAATTAACTCTTGCGTGAACACATCTCTCTGACTCGCCCATACACCGAAGAGTGCAGCAGCACTCGCACCACCTTGCGGAAAGCCGCAAGCAAAACAAAACACGTATGGGAAACCAAACTGGGCAAAAATAGCAACACGCGCTGCACTACTCTCTCCGGAAATCCAGCCACCTACGCCTCAACCGGCCCCGATACAAAAAGAGAGCGAAATCCCGAACTCACAACATCCCATCCCATCAAAGAAAAGCAAAAACCCAAAACAGACAAAAAAGCCGAAACTGAATAATCGGGGGCAGGGAGCAAAATAAAAAAAGGGGGGGGGGGGAACCACCGCCCAGTCAAACAATAGGACAATAACCGGAAAAAACAAACAGTCATTCGCGGACCCTCATGCAACACAAGCTGCGTGTCCCGGATCGCCCAAACAGTCTCGGACTGACGGGCCTGCAGCCGCACAAAATAGGCACCCAAAAACACATCAGACACCCAAGTCCCACGGAAGGAGACAAGGAGAAAGGAAGTGCCCCATCCACATAGTCCCGAAAAAAGCCAGCGCAAAACCTCGGATCAGAAAAACGACGCAAAAGCGACGACCAAAACCCGACCCGCAGCCGCCACCAAGCGACCCAAAAACTGATAGGAAAACCCGGTCGTCGACAGCAAGGCCACCCACTTCCGGACCCATCCCCTTAGCATACACCAACATTCCACCAACCGCAGAGCAGAAAAGAAAATCACCCCCCACCATGCGCCAACCGCACTCCACTGGATCGCAGCACAGCGGGAAAGCCACCCAACTGTTTTTTATATATATTTTTTTTTTCTTTTTTTATAATCGTTTAGTAGGTGATTCACATTAACAGGTGAAGAGTACCCAGCGTCACATACTAAGAATGTTAATTGAATGCACAGATAATACCAAAGTTTAACCACCACACTGTAACACTCTGTCCCACCTGAACCCGAGGTGTTCTCCCATCCACTGAGCTGCCGAGACGGTCCTGCTTATCACACTGTATTACATGCCGTGAGATCCCCATAGACCACAATGGGCCTAATAGCCCAAATCTCGAACCTCCTTAGAGAGAAGACAGCAGTCAACTTCCGATTCCACATCTATAGTAAAACAAAATAGGAAATCAAAAACATCAAAAGCCTTGTAAGGTTACTTCAAGAGGCAATCCAAGTATGAAAAAATTCATCCCCTATCCACAGACAAACTTGGAACCTCTCGGACCCTCCTCGACTGTACACCTCCCGGCCTCCACACCAACACCAACCACTCCCAAGCGCCGTATCACGAGTGCGACCAAGTCGCAGGAGCCACCAAAGCGGACCAAGAATTACCCACTCTCCACGATGACCCACGGGCCGGCCACACAAGTAACCCTCCGACTCCGCCTGAGGGAGCAACCACCGGAACTACTGCCAGAGAAATACGGGACAAAGCGTCAACACCCAGTACCGAACCTAGGGAGCGCAGCCCTGAAATAAATCTTAACTCCAAACAGCGTAGCACTAGGTGCAACAAGCCGAGCACAAGAAGAAAGCCGAAAGAAAGATACTAGCAGTGACAACGCCCCTATTGTCAGACCGACAACATGCCGCAAAGTCCCACAACCAACACCAAGAGAAAAGCGCAAAGAAAACCCAAGCATGGCAGAAACCCACAGACTACCAAGACCCAGGGGTAAACCACCCCGCAGCAGCCACATCCGAGAACAGAGCGAGCTCCCCGTGCGCTGCAACGGGGGGGACTGAAAGTAGGCCCGTCCACTGCACGACTCCTGAAAAAAAAAAAACAACCAACCGAAACTTCACCCCTGAATGCACCAGGGGCACAGATACCACACACCCTCGGTGGCCAGAGACAACCTTCAGGAAAAAACTCCACCCAGAAACATATTCCCTGTGGAACATTCAGTAAACCAGGAAGGACCAGAACAGGGGCACCTAGCAAGCCCCGAGGAAACCAAAACAGGAAAATGCAATCACTCCCTGTCCACAGGAAAGCTGCAGACCAATGCGGCATGCGGAAGACAGCAACAAACCACACCCCACCAAGCGGAATACCACCACAAACAGCAGAACCCACAATGCAAGACAACAGGAGACTCAAGTGAAAACTACCCACCGCCACATCAGCGAAAGCACCCAGCACGACATAAAGGAGTCCCATGCCTACCAGAGATAGCGAGCAAAACAGGAGAAAACATCTGACAAATATACTAGGACAAGTGGAGCAGCGGAGAGGGACTACAAAAATGACGGAGAGAATACCAAACAAAGGGGGGAGAAAACCAAAAGAAACAAAACCGTAACTAGGCGGCAGCCACCGATTCAGGACATGGAACAAGCCACGGGAACTAAGACCACAAAACCCCAGCCAAGCGCGCACCGCAGAAAATGATACCCTACCAAAGCACCCCGTCAAGAAGAGGCGTACCCAACTCACAACCAGAGACCAACACAGACATACACCCATATCCGAGACCCAAACACAACAAACACACAGGAACAAAAGGACGAACACTACACAGAACACAGCCATAAGCACACAAACCAGGGAAGGGGAAGGCACTACCCAGCCTAGCCAGCTGAAGACAACTGGCCTGCCAAAACCCCAACGACAGGCCCTAAACTAGAGCTCACCCCCGCCCCAAGCCCAGCATCAGAACACTCACCAAGTCCAAAAGATGGAGAAGGCACAACAGCTGGAGGAACCACTGCACCACCGCCGCAGGCGTGGGACAAGGCACGCTGGAGACCGCCGGGCCGTGGGTACTCGGCCGCCACCCGGAACGGCGCCGGAAACCACGCCGGGAAACCAGCAGTAGAGACTCCAAGGCACTGTATGAGGCGCCAAACCACCTAATCCCTGCAGGTGAGCAGAAGGCCCAAAAAACACCGCCTCCCAGGGCCAGAGCGAGAGCGGCGACGAATATGTCTATGCTCCCATCCAGCCCCAGAGGGGGAAGAGCAACATGAAATCATGGGAGCACTCCCTACCCCTCCATGGGGGGCACTGGAGAGGCAGGTAGAAGAGGGACAGCGGCAGCGGGGTTGGGAGGGAACTCGGGGCGGAGAGGTGATGGGGGAGGCGGGGGGGGGGTGCAGTGGCAGCAAGAACCATGAGGAGCACTGAAGAAGCTGGAGGAAAAAGGGGGGGGGCAGCAGCAGCCACGGCAGCAGTAGGAGGCAAGGGGGGGGTGCTAGAGTGGTGGGGATGGGGAGCTGGGTAAAGGAGTAGGGACGGTACAAGGTCTCATTATTGTGCGCCGTGCTCGGAAGTTTACAGCGGTACCATAGCCGTTTTAATCCGATTTTTGATCGCTGTTTAACCGTATTTTTATTTATTTATTTATTTATTTTTTTATTTTATTTAACTTTTTTTTTATTTTTTATATAAAAAACGATCATGGACTTTACTCGTTTATTTTTAATTACATTTTTAATTTTTTTTTTTTTTTGCGTGCACCATTGACCGTGCGGTTAAATTGATTATATATATATATATATATATATATATATATATATATATATATATACACATATATATATATATATACATACATACATACATGCACACATACACACACACCCATTTTTTTTTATTTTCGGACATGCACGCACGTGGCAACACCACATACGCGTATGATTGTTGTGATATATGCTTTCATTTTTTTTTTTTTTTTTTTTTTTTATTTATTTATTTTTTATTTATTTTTATTTTATACATATATATACATATACCTATATATATACATACATACATACACACACGTATGGGGAAAAAAGGGGGGGGGTTCAAAACTTTAATTCTGGAAAGGGTTACTTTTCACATTTTTTTTTTTCTTGTTTTTTTGTGTGCAATGCCATAGCTCCCATAGGGGGCTATGACACTGCACACACTGATCACTTGCCATGTATTAACATGGCAATGATCAGCGTTATCGGCGATCGATTGCTCAAGCCTGAATTTCAGGCTTGAAGCAATCAAACGACGATAGGACGCGCAGGAGGCAGGTGAGTGACCCTCCTGCTGCGTCCCAGCTGATTGGGACATCGCGATTTTGTCGCGATGGTCCCGATCAGCCCGACTGAGCAGCCGGGATGATTGTACTGTCACATTCAGACGCAGTGATGAACATTGATCGCCGCGTCCAAAGAGTTAATGCCGAACATCTGCCCGATCGGCGATGTCCGGCATTAACATGGGTCCTGGTTGCTCATGGCAACCGGGACCACAGGCTATAATGTGCGCTCAGCATGTGAGCGCGCATCATAGCCGAGGATGCGCAAATGGACGTTAATAAACGTCCATTTGTGCTAAGGGGCTAAGAACAGCAGCAGCCGTCCAGGGGCCGCCGCCACCGCCGTAAATGGATAGGACAGCAGCAGGGAAAAGGACAAAAGGCAGAGCGCGCTCATAAGGAGCTGCTCTGCATATGGGACGCTGTGGCAGATGCGCAGCCAACTCTCCAGGCGAGCCGGAGCTCACGCGTGGACCCGTCACAGCGCAGCTGCAGGCGGAAGCAGGGCCGTGCACACGGGAGGCTGCACCGAAAATCCAACAGCCGCATGACAGGACCAACAAAGGACGCAGGAAAAAGGGCACAAGGTACAGACAGGGGAGAGGGCTCAGGGTACGGGCAGGGGAGAGGGCTCAGGGTACGGGCAGGGGAAAGGGTTCAAAGGAACTACGGCGTGAGGGAGGGCGGGACTGCCTGGAGAACCGCCAGCCTCCTACTCTAAACGCCAATGCCGCAGGTGCAACAGGATGGGAGGCCAGCTTAGCCAAAGCGAGCATGCCAGCCCTCACGCTCCACCCGGGCTATAAGATATAAAAAACATACCAGCCAGCAGCAAAACTCCGGGTCCTGGGCAGATTGAGGGGGGGAGGGAGACACCACAGCTATAAATACCCAGGGGAGGGCCCCTGAAAGCCCGGGAAACTATTACACCCCTGATTGGTGTACTCCTTCCCCCCCACCCATGGGACATACCACTATAGTTACCGACAAGTCTTACAGGCGGGGGAGGGGGCTAAAAAACCTTGCCTGTATATTTCTTAACCCCTTAACTGCTCACCAGTCAGGGGGCAAGCTAGTTATGCACAGCTTGCCCCTCCAGCAATGGAGGCCCAGGAAGAAGTTCCTGTATAGGGGAATGTGTATCATGTGAAGGTAACCTATACTACATACTCACACACAAATTACTATGTCTGTATTTTCTAAACAGTGTGCCTCCAGCTGTTACAAAACTACAACTCCCAGTATGCCCAGAAAGCCAACAGCTGTCTGGGCATGCTGGGAGTTGTAGTTTTGCAACAGCTGGAGATACATTGTTTGGAAAACACTGCACTATATAATTCCCACACACTGCATTTAACACACCCACCACATTTATTGATTTAAGAATCAATAAATAAATGTCCAAACTATTCCAATATAATGTTAATTATCCCACACGGTCAATGGCATAATTGTTAAAAATGCCAAAGTCCACAATTGCTAATTTTTAGTAATTTCGTATACCATAAAAAATAAATTTAAAAAAAGCGATCGAAAAGTTGCATCAAAACAAAAATGGTACCAGTAAAAACTACAGATCAAAGCGCAAAAGATGAGCCCTCACACATCCCAGTATATGGAGAAATGCTAAAGTTATAGGGGTCAGAAGAGGAGGATTTTAAGTATACTACTTTTTGTATAAACGGAAGCCCCCAAAAGTTGCAAAATGGCGGGTTTTTTTTCTGTGTATTTCATGGAAGCATGATTGATGCCATTACAAAGTAAAATTGGTGGCACAAAAAGCAACAAGCCTCATATAGGTCTGAAAGTGTAAAATGAAAAGTATTCTGGCTGTAATACACAAGTGGTATAAATCTCATGGTCGCAGCCGTCACAATCATGACTGAGCCCCCTGTGACCGGCCACCACTGCTGCCACAATATCTGGCTGATCTGCCGGCGACTGTAACTGTAAGGGTAAAACTCCAAAACAAAGTACCTACACAAAACAAAAAAGGGTCCACATATCGCTAAAAGTTTATTTTGTTAACACCAACCAAATTAAAAACATGTATATGAGGCATCAGGAGAAAACCACAAGTAATCACAGAGGCCACAACACACATGAAATTCACAGATAATGGGGGAGATTTATCAAATCCTGTGCAGAGGGAAAGTGGAGCAGTTGCCCATAGCAACCAGATTGTTCCTTTTTTTTTTTTTTTTTTTTATAAAGGCATCTGAAAAATTAAAGAAGCGATCTACAACTGCACCACTTTCCCTCTGCACAGGATCTGATAATTCTTCCCCATTATCTCTGAATAAAGTGGCAGGGGGGGGGGGGAATAAAGTGGCAGGGGGGGGATAAAGTGGCAGGGGGGGATAAAGTGGCAGGGGGGATCGGGGGGGAATAAAGTGGCAGGGGGATCAGTCGGGGAGAATAATGTGGCAGGGGGGACCATAGAGTGGAAATAAAGTGGCATGGGGAGGATCAGGGGGGTTGCAAATGATATAGCACAGTGGGGAGTGGTTGAAATGGCACAGGACGTTGATCAAGGGGGAGAATGCATGGGGGTAGCAGCCCAATTTGTAATGCTGATACTGGTATCATGTTATACGTCATAGGACATGCAACGCGATATGTGCAATTGGCGGTACTGTGAGGGGTGTCCAGGGGGCCCAGGCCTGAGCTGTGTAAGGGGCCCCAAAATTTCTAATGGCAGCCCTGCTCTCGTGTCCCGACGCCCGGGACATGCAGTCCCGTGGCGCCGGGCAGGAGATTTCTGCCAATAGCTACTTACATCTGCCTGCGGGTCACGGGATGCGGGTACTTCCTGGCGGAGGTGCGCGTAGTGACATCATTGCAAGCGCAGCGCTGCGCCGCTACGCCGAATTCCTGCGCGGCACACATCACTTATAGCGCAAACCTCCAAGAAGTCCCCGCATCCCGTGACCCACCGGCAGATGTAAGTATGCTGCCAGTGCCTGATGTGGGGGCTCTAAATATCTGCTGCCTAAAGGGGATCTAAAGCTATGCTGCCTAACCCCTTTATGACCCAGCCCATTTTCACCTTCATGACCTGGGCATTTTTTTAAAATCTGACCACTGTCACTTTAAACATTAATAACTCTGGAATGCTTTTACTTATCATTCTGATTCCGAGAATGTTTTTTCGTGACATATTCTACTTTATGTTATTGGTAAAATTTCACTGATATTTGCATCCTTTCTTGGTAAAAATCTAAAAATTTCATGAAAATTTTGAAAATTTAGCATTTTTCTAACTTTGAAAGTCTCTGCTTGAAAGGAAAATGGATATTCCAAATAAATTACATATTGATTCACATATACAATATGTCTACTTTGTGTTTGCATAAAAAAAATTGACATGTTTTTACTTTTGGAGGGCACCAGAGGGCTTCAAAGTTCCGCAGCAATTTTCCAATTTTTCTCAAGATTTTCAAAATCGTAATTTTTCAGGGCCAAGTTCAGGTTGGAAGTGGATTTTAAGGGTCTTCTTATTAGAAATACCCCATAAATGACCCCATTATAAAAACTGCACCCCCCAAAGTATTCAAAATGACATTCAGTAAGTGTTTTAACCCTTTAGGTGTTGCACAGGAATAGCAGCAAAGTGAAGGAGAAAATTCTAAATCTTCATTTTTTACACTCGCATTTTCTTGTAGACCCAATTTTTGAATTTTTACAAGGGGTAAAAGGAGAGAAATCACCATAAAATTTGTAACCCAATTTCTCTTGAGTAAAGAAATACCTCATATGCGTATGTAAAGTGTTCGGCGGGCGCAGTAGAGGGCTCAGAAGGGAAGGAGCGACAATGGGATTTTGGAGAGTGAGTTTTTCTGAAAGGGTTTTTGGGGGGCATGTCCCATTTAGGAAGCCCCTATGGTGCCAGAACAGTGGACCCCCCCACATGTGACCCCATTTTGGAAACTATACCCCTCATGGAATTTAATAAGGGGTGCAGTGAGCATTTACACCCCACTGGCGTTTGACAGATATTTGAAACAGTGGACTGTGCAAATCAAAAATTTTATTTTTCATTTTCACAGACCACTGTTCCAAAAATCTGTCATACACCAGTGGGGTGTAAATGCTCACTGCACCCCTTATTACATTCCGTGAGGGGTGTAGTTTCCAAAATGGGGTCACATATGGATATTTATTGTTTTGCGTTTGTCAGAACTGCTGTAACAATCAGCCACCCCTGTGCAAATCGCCTCAAATGTACATGGCGCACTCTCCCTTCTGGGCCTTGTTGTGCGCCCCCAGAGCACTTTGCGCCCACATATGGGGTATCTCCGTACTCAGGAGAAATTGTGTTACAAATTTTGGGGGTCTTTTTTCCCTTTTACCTCTTGCGAAAATGAAAAGTATAGGGCAACACCAGCATGTCAGTGTAAAAAATTTATTTTTTTACACTAACATGCTGGTGTATACCCCAACTTCACCTTTTCATAAGGGGTTAAAGAAGAAAAAGCCCCCCAAAATTTGTAAGGCAATTTCTCTTGAGTACGGCGATACCCCATATGTGTCCCAAAACTGTTGCCCTGAAATACGACAGGGCTCCAAAGTGAGAGAGCGCCATGCGCATTTGAGGCCTGAATTAGGGATTTGCATAGGGGTGGACATATGGGTATTCTATGCCAATGATTGCCAAACAGGGTGCCTCCAGCTGTTGCAAAACTCCCAGCATGCCTGGACAGTCAATGGCTGTCCGGCAATACTGGGAGTTATTATTTTGCAACAGCTGGAGGCTCTGTTTTGGAAACAGTAGCGTACCAGACGTTTTTCATTTTTTTTGGGGAGGGGGGCTGTGTAGGGGTATGTGTATATGTAGTGTTTTTTACTTTTTATTTTAGGTTAGTGTAGTGTAGTGTTTTTAGGGTACAGTCACATGGGCAGAGGTTCACAGCAAGTTTGCCGCTGGAAGTTTGAGCTGCAGCGCAAAATTTGCGCCATCTCAAACTTGCAGCACTTACTGTAAACCTCCGCCCATGTGAATGTCCCTGTACATTCACATTGGGGGGAGGGGGCAAACATCCAGCTGTTGCAAACTCCGAGCATGCCCTTTGGCTGTCCGTGCATGCTGGGAGTTGTAGTTTTGCAACAGCTGGAGGAACACTGGTTGGGAAACACTAAGTTAAGTAATAAACTTTCAAGTGTTTTGCAACCAAACTTAGTGTTTCCAAACCAGTGTGCCTCCAGCTGTTGCAAAACTACAACTCCCAGCATGCATGGTCTGTCAGTGCATGCTGGGAGTTATAGTTTTGCAACAATTGCAACAGCTGGAGGCACTGAGGTAGGAAACGGACAATGTTTCCCAACTAGTGTGCCTCCAGTTGTTGCAAAACTACAACTCCCAGCATGCCCAGACTGCCCAGGCATGCTGGAAGTTGTAGTTCGGCAATATCTGAAGGATCATATGTTGCCGAACTACAGCTTCCAGCATGCTTGGGCAGTCTGGGCATGCTGGGAGTTGGGTGGGGGGGGTGGGGGATGAAACCCCCCGTGGTCGCACGGTAAGATGGCTGGCTATCAGTTATAGCCACCATCTTTCCGGGCGCTGCGGGATGCCGCGAGTAGCGGCAGTAATGTTCATGACGTACCTGCATGTCATGGGTCGGGAACACCTTGCCACCCATGACGTACAGGTATGTCATAGGTCGGGAAGGGGCTAAAGGGGGTCTTTAAATCTACAACATAGATTTAGAGCCCCCCTTTAGGCAGCATAGATTTAGAGCCCCCCTTTAGGCAGCATAGATTTAGAGCCCCCCTTTAGGCAGCATAGCTTAAAGGGGGGCTCTAAATCTATGCTGCCTAAAGGGGGCTCTAAATCTATGCTGCCTAAAGGGGGGCTCTAAATCTATTCTGCCTAAAGGGGGCTCTAAATCTATGCTGCCTAAAGGGGGGCTCTAAATCTTTGCTGCCTAAAGGGGGGCTCTAATACTATGCTGGCTAAAGGGGGGCTCTAAATCTATGCTGTAGATATAGGGCTCCCCTTTAGGCAGCATAGATTTAGATCCCCCTTTAGGCAGCATAGATTTAGATCCCCTTTAGGCAGCAGAGCCTAAAAGGGGATCTAAATCTATGCTGCCTAAAGGGGGGCTCTAAATCTATGCTGCCTAAAGGGGATCTAAATCTATGCTGCCTAAAGGGAGGCTCTAAATCTATGCTGCCTAAAGGGAGGCTCTAAATCTATGCTGCCTAAAGGGGGATCTAAATCTATGCTGCCTAAAGGGGAGCCCTATATCTACAGCATATATTTAGAGCCCCCCTTTAGGCAGCAAAGATTTAGAGCCCCCCTTTGTGCAGCATAGATTTATTTGCATTCATCTGTGTTGGTGGGGGGGGGGGGGGGGCAGGCACATTTTTTGCACAGGGGCCCTCTGCTGTGTCCGCCCCTGTATAGAGGTATATACAAAAACGAGCGTGTAAGGATCTGCAGTCCACCTACACTAGGAGTCTATGTTTCACGGCTGCCCCAAATCAGCCGGGCACAAAACTTACGAATCTCCTACTGGTAGGAGTCTCTTGACCTGATAGTCAGGCACAAAGCTTAATGGTTACGTTGCTGAACTTGGAACTGTAACAGTCTTAGCATAGTCCTGCTAGGCACAATTTTCTTGAACTTGGTTACTGGAAAACAAAAGTGGTTAGCAAAGAAAAGCAACAGTCATTATTTTACAGTCTTTCAGAAAACATTCATCCGTATTCTTCTTGTGCCTCTTGTAGACCCCCTAGCCCTTCCAACATCAGGGGCTGGCTGGGAGTTAATGTAACTCTCCCACACCACATTGGTGAGAGTAGAATTAGTAACAGTGGGATTCAAAGTGACCAGGGGCTTACTTGTCGGGATCAAGGTTGGTGCATAAGGTTTTAGCACCATCTCCATGCCAGGAGTGGGCCAAAGCACTTTAGTCAGTACCCTGGAAGCAGGCAAACTCTCCACGTCGGAAGAGGGCCTTGGTACATATGTTGGTACCTGTGCAGAAGGCAAACTCTCATTGCTCCGAGAGGGCCTAGGTACGGTCTTTGGTGCCCGCAATTTGGGCTTACTTTCTTGGTCTTGAGCAGGTCTTGACACTGCTGTACACAGAAGAAGACTCCACCACCTCCTTGAGTACGGTGGTGGAGGCCTCAGGTTGAAGGGATCCGATTCCCAAACTGTAAACGGAAAGTATTTGAAGGGAAGCTTTGTTGGGGCTGTTGGTCTGGTGACCGCAGCAGCCCATTCTCCACGCAGGCCCTGGACGGGGGTGTATTCCACTATCTCACCCACCTCCAGAGAGTAGAACTTTTTATGAAGATATGGCCTCTGTACTGCTCGCCGGTTTACGAGGATGGTTTGCCCTGTGTGGCAATCTAGGAGTGTCCCATAACCTCTGACCTTGTCGAACTTGGCCACAGTTGCTCTTTGTCATTCTAAAGGCTCCTCCCCTTCTCGGGGATGATCCCGTTTGCGGATGAATAATGCTTTCATTTCTTTAGTATTCTCCTGATAACAAATTCTTTCCTCAGGAGCCAAATGCACATACTTAGGGGCATACAGTTTTCTGTGTCGGGCCTTTAATTTGTCCATCAGCTCAGCCAGCTCGGCTTCCTGACAGGCCCTTTCTCTTTGCGCGGTTAGAATTAGTGGGAGTTGCTTCCCAGGTGTAGGTTGTAGAACCGCGTGCATATACTCGATGAGTCCCAGCTCGTCCCTAAAAATCCACTGGGGCAAATTTGGTGAGCGCGGTCGTACACTTGGCAAGTTGGATAGGGGTATTTCAGGCTCAGGGCTGAAGGAGGAGGAAAAGGCCGCCTCTGGCGGGGTACTCACTGCAGACTCCTCCGAAGGGATTTCGGCCCACGAGCCCCAAGTCCTGTGGTGAGAGGACAATCTCACTGGCGATGCACCTCCAGGTGTCACTGTGCTCACTGCTGGAGGTGTGTCTGGCCAATCGTCGTCATCATCAGGCAGTGGGGGAAGATTGAAGGCCCCCTCTTCATCACATTCTTCGTCACATTCTTGCTGCGAAAAATTTTTCGCCTCCCCCCTTACTTTTCGCGTGGCCCCCTTGTATTTCGCACCACGCGCACTGCTCTTGTACACAGAAATGCGGTTTGCAGCACATGAATAAAGTCCGTTATATTGGAGGGAGTACAGTTTCATTAGTGGCAACAGCAGCAGGCACACACCCGAATCCTGTTCGTGCAACGCCAAAAAGGCTTTGTGGTAAACTTGGGGAATAAAGCCTTGTGGGGTGTAGGGTAGTTAGGGTGTTGCTGTTCAGAATAATAAAGATCGCTGTTAACCCTTGTCACTCGTGACGCCAGGGTGGGGGTTAAATACTGTAATCCTGATAGGCTTATTACCACCCTTCCCAAGAGCAATAGGTGAATGTAGAATAAAGGATTGTCCACAACCACTGTTGACTGAAAACTTGCAGGAACTTTTACTGAAGAATTTCTGTACATGCAGCAATAGTAACAGTCCAGATAACAGAGTCTCTACAGATATAGCTGAGCAGCGATTGACAGTTGGTTGGGATCAGATAAGCTCAATTTGGCTTCTCAGAGATTTTGTAGCATAGATCCGCTGGATTTAGAGGTTTGTTTAGGTCCAGTGATCTTGCGGAGAGTAGCGAGGAATTGCTTAGTATAACCGCTTTGATATAGGCCGAGGCCGCAAGGCTTTGGCCTAGTAAACGTGTTTGAAAGTTGCAAAGGTCCTACCTCATCCAGAATCATCAACCCAAGAGAGCGAGTAATGGCCGAGGCTCCCTTATATGGGCAGGCCGTTTTGGATTGGTCCAAAACATCTGTCACTCACCATTACATTGCATTGTGGGTGAACACATGACTAAAACCACCAAAGGTCCTTTAGAAAACCATAGAGTTCTGAACCTAATCACATGACCTGCAGGTCCTGCTACGCTGAACAGGTCGGCAATTGAATATATACCGTATTTATCGGGGTATACCACGCACCGGCCTATAACACGCACCCTCATTTTACCAAGGATATTTGGGTAAAAAAAGTTTTTTACCCAAATATCCATGGTAAAATGTGGGTGCGTGTGTTTGCGTGTATACCCCGATATACCCCCAGGAAAGGCAGGGGGAGAGAGGCCGTCGCTGCCCGCTTCTCTCCCCCTACCTTTCCTGGGGTCTAGAGCCCTGCTGCCGGCCCTTCTCTCCCCCTGGCTATCGGCGCCGCTGTCCGTTCTGTCCCCTTGACTATCGGTACCGGCGCCCCATTGCGTTGTTGCTATGCACGGCGCGGCGCACTGACGTCATGCGCCGTGCAGCGCATAGCAACGACGAAGGGGACGCACCCCGGAGGCCTGGAGCAGCGCGGACCCGACTCAGGTAATTATGCCACCGGGGATGGGGGGAGGCAACGGGGCAGCGGCGCCGGCAATTGGTGCCGCTGCCCCTTCTCTCCCCCTGGCTGTCGGCGCCAGTACCGATAGTCAGGGGGACAGAACGGGCAGCGGCGCCGATAGCCAGGGGGTGAGAAGGGCCGGCAGCAGGGCTTAAGACCCCAGGGAAGGCAGGGGGAGAGAAGCGGGCAGCGACGGCCTCTCTCCCCCTGCCTTTCCTGGGGCGGTATCGGCGTATAACACGCACATAGACTTTAGGCTAAAAATTTTAGCCTAAAAAGTGCGTGTTATACGCCGATAAATACGGTACATATTTACTCTTATGTTTATATGAATGACTATACAAATATGAACTAACTGAGGGGTGACGAGGGGATAACTAAAGAAAAGGGACCCCGACGTTCCTAGGGACTCTGACTATGGGGACCTCTACAAAGGTACAATATGAAATACGGTACCGGGACACCACATTTGTATCATCACTAAACAAAATCTTCTGCGTAAACTGAGGGTCCTGTTCCAATTTTTGTTTTGCCCATTCTGCAGCACCTGAAACTACAGATACTGGAAGCCTGTGCTAGCATTTCTCCTGCGGTGTTGCTATCAGTGTGTGAAAAGTGGGAGAAGAGGGTTGCATTGATAATCCAACACAATGGGCAGCACATTGAACACATTTTATAAGTGGTCAGAAACTTGAAAATAACTCAGGAAAGAATAAAGTAACGTTCAAACCAAGCACATCATTGTTTTTCTTGTGAAATTCCCAATAAGTTTGATGTGCCACATGACCCTCTTCCTATTGAAAAAAACTAAAGTTGGATTCAAAATGTTCGACTTCAAAATGGCGCCACGGTCACCACCCATCATGAAAAGTTTCCCCCCTCACATATACTAATATGCCACAAACAAGAAGTTAATATCACCAACCATTCCCATTTTATTAAGGTGTATCCATATATATGGCCCACCCTGTACTTGCTTCTCAGCATAATTTCAAAAACTAATAGGTTGTTAGTATACATTTTGATCAAAAAGTACAAGTTCACTCGCCACGTCAAGGCCACCTATTTAGAGTGGGTCCCTAATGTCCCTAGCATAAAATGGCGTAGCACTGGGCAGCGACCACCACCGCCGTAACACCAGTGCCAACAGTGGGAACGACCCACTGGCAGAGCGGCCCCAATGCCACTCAAACCAGTCCCTGGGCCGCGCCCCCCACAATCACGGTGCCACGGCAGCAACAGACGCCGCACAGCACCACACCAGTGTGAACAGGGTCTAAAAGCTCACTTACCATATGCTCCCAGTCATACTGGGAGACTGCTAGAAAAGAAAAGGCCCTTGTGTAGCTACCTGCTACTTTATAGAGGGTTGGGCTGAGGGGGTGGGGCGGAGTGCTGTATACTAGCAACCTGTTAGTTTTTGAAATTATTCTGAGAAGCAAGTAGATCAATATACAAATGGTGGATGTGCGGCTATGTTTCTCTATCTGTGTAGTACATTTGTAGTCTCTCCGTTCTTCCATGGCCAGCACTCCACTCCACCCATTCGGCCCAGGCATTATTAATTAGCAGGAGACTGCATAAGGGTTTCCTCCTAACATTCTCCCAGCCCTCTGGCAAGGAGCACACGGTAAGTGTTCACACAGGTGTGGTTCTCTGTGTCGACCATTGTTTCTGTGATGCTTTGTCTGTGGGGCTGCCTGGCCACTGGGTCGCTCCCCTGTGGGCATGGTGTCTCGGAGGCGGTGGTCGCCGCCCCCGGCGCTACTCCACTGTCAGGTTAGGGACCCACTCTGACTAGGTGGCCTTGACGTGGCGAGTGGACTTTTTGATGAAAATGTATACTAACAACCTGTTAGTTTTTTAAATTATGCTGAGAAGCAAGTAGATCAAAATACAAATGGTGGATGTGCGGCTATGTTTCTCTTTGTGTTGTACGTTATATGGGAATGGTCCTAACCTTTGAAGTGGGAACTTAATGCAGATTCCATTTCTTTGGAGCCAAAAGCAACACGAGTCGTGTCTCATTTTCCTCCTCCGCTGCTGCTGAAGCCTTCCTCATCTATGCCATCTCCAGAGTTTTTGTGATCTGGAGTATTGTTATTGGAAGTCTCCTTGGAAGCTCTGGAAGACGGATATCATGGTAGAGGCGTCTGTACCGAGAAACGAAGTTCCCCAAAAAACTTTTTGAATGAGATTTATCATTCTTATCAAACGTATGGCTTTTATATGACAATTTTTTTTATACTTTTGCTTACATGCGACCTATTTATCAAATAGTCGCACAACCTTGATAAATAAATCGCACGTAAGCAAAACCCAGGAAACCCGCTTACAAAAGCATTTTTTAAACCCCTTTCTGCAGAATGACTTATGATGCGCGAACTACCTCCACATCATGACGTTTATGAAAGTCATTCAGTTAACCCGGAGATCACACGGTTTAACTGGTAGAAGTACCGCTGTTACCAGCTGGGGACAACTTCTGCAAGCCCCCCCAGGACCATCTGTGGATGGTCCTGGTCAGCGATCACTGTGATTGGTCCCTGTGGACCAATCACAGTGATCACTGACTGGGGGGGGGTTAAAGTTCAGATCCCCCACTCTGTCCGCCCCTAGAAGTTGGGCAGAGCGGAGGAAGAGGATCCTGGGAGCTGCATAGGGACCTTGGCACATACCTGCAGGGGGACAGTGTGGCAGTAAGGACTGGGACCGGCGGCAGGCACACTTGCAGGTGGCGACAGGGAAGTGGAGGCCACAGTGAAAATCGCTGGAAATTGATATTCACTGCTGCTTCTAGGAGTTTCAAAACTACAACTCCCAGCATGCCCAGACAGTCTTCGGCAGTGTGCAGTGGTCTCCAATCTGTGCTCTTCCAGATGTTGCAAAACTACAACTCTCAGCATGCCCAGACAGTCCAGGCATGCTGTGAGTTTTAGTTCTGTAACATCTGGCCCTTCAGATGTTGCCGAACTACAACTCCCAGCATGCCTGGGCAGTGTGGGCATGCTTGAAGTTGAAGTTTTGCAACATCTGGAGGGCTACAGTTTGGACACCACTACTTCGCGGTCTCCCAACTGTTCTCCTCCAGTTGTTGCAAAACTACAACTCCCAGGATGCCCTTAGGCTGTCTGGGCATGCTGGGAGTTGTAGTTTTGCAACAACTGGAGGCACACTGGTTGGATAACATTGTTTCCTAACTCAGTGTTTCCCAACCCGTGGGCCTCCAGCTGTTGCAAAACTATAACTCCCAGCATGCACTGACAGACCATGCACTGCACAGTGGTCCCCAAACTGCAGCCCTCCAGATGTTGCAAAACTACAACTCCCAGCATGCACGGACAGCCAAAGGGTATGCTGGGAGTTGTAGTTTTGCAACAGCTCGAGGTTTGTTCCGCCCCCCCCCCCCATGTGAATGTATAGGGTACATTCACATGGGTGGGGGTTTACAGCGAGTCTCTCGCTGCAAGTTTGAGATGCAGCAAATTTCCCGCTGCAGCTCAAACTCCCAGTGGGAAACTCACTGTGAACCCCCGCCCATGTGAATGTACCCTAAAAACAATAGACTACACAAAATAAGAAGTAAAACACTACATATACACATACCCCTTCACAGTCCCCCCCCCCCCTCCCAATAAAAATGAAAAAAATCAGGCACTGCACTGTTTCCATAACGGAGCCTCCAGCTGTTGCAAAACAACAACTCCCAGTATTTCCAGACAGCCATAAACTGTCCAGGCTTGCTGGGAGTTTTGCAACAGCTGGAGGCACCGTGTTTGGGAATCACTGGCATAGAATACCCCTATGTCCATCCCTATGCAAATCCCTAATTTAGGCCTCAAATACACATGGTGCTCTCTCACTTCCGAGCCCTGTCGTATTTCAATGCAACGGTTTAGGGAAACATATGGGGCATTTCAGAATGTAATAAGGGGTGCAGTGAGCATTTACACCCCACAGGTGTCTGACAGATTTTAGGGACAGTGGTCCATGAAAAATGTAATTTTTCATTTGCACAGCCCACTGTTCCAAAAGTCTGTCAAACACCAGTGGGGTGTAAATACTCACTGCACCCCTTATTAAATTCTGTAAGGGGTGTAGTTTCCAAAATGGAGTCACATGTGGGGGGTCCACTGTTCTGGCACCATGGGGGGCTTTGTAAACGCACATGGCCCCGACTTCCATTCCAAACATTCTCACTCCAAAAGCTCCTTTTCTTCTGAGCATTGTAGTTCGTCCGCTGTGCACTTGACGTCCACACATGAGGTATTTCCATACTCAGAAGAAATGGGGTTATACATTTTGGGGGGCATTTTCTCCTATAACCTCTTGTAAAAATAGTTAATATGGGAAAAAAACAACATTTTAATGAAAACATTTTTTTTTTCATTCACACATCCGAATTTAACGAAAAGTTGTCAAACACCTGTGGGGTGTAAAGGCTAACTGTACCCCTTCTTACGTGCTTTGAGGGGTGTAGATTCCTAAATAGTATGCCATGTGTTTTTTTTTTCCTGTTATGGAAAACCTTAGGGTCTTCCTAAATGCGACATGCCCCCCTAAAACCATTTCAGCAAGATTCACTCTCCAAAATCCCATTGTCGCTCCTTCGCTTCTGAGCCCTCTAGTGCACCCACAGAGCACTTTACTTTCACATATGAGGTATTTCCTTACTCGAGAGAAATTGGGTTACACATTTTGGGGGGCATTTTCTCCTTTTACCCCATGTAAAAATTCAAAAACTGGGTCTACAATAACATGTTAGTGTAAAAAAATGGAGATTTTGAATTTTCTCATTCAATTTGCTGCTATTCCTGTGAAACCTAAACCTAAAGGGTTAACAAGCATTCTGAATATCATTTTCTATACTTTGATGGGTGCAGTTTTTATAATGGGGTAATTTATGAGGTACTTTTAATTTGCAGACCCCTCAAATCCACTTCAAAACTGAACTGGTCCCTGAAAAATTCCGATTTTGAAAATGTTGTGAAAAATTTGGGAATTTTTCACCAAGAAATGATGCCAGTATCAACGAAAATTTACAACTATGATAAAGTAGAATATGTCACGAAAAAACTCTCGGAATCAACTTCATAAGTAAAAGCATTCCAGAGTTATTAATGCTTAACCCCTTAAGGACTCAGCCCATTTTGGCCTTAAGGACTCAGACAATAAAATTTTTATGTTTTCATTTTTTCCTCCTCGCCTTCTAAAAATCATAACTCTTTTATATTTTCATTCACAGACTAGTATGAGGGCTTGTTTTTTGCACGACCAGTTGTCCTTTGTGAAGACATAACTCATATCATAAAATGTATGGCACAACCAAAAAACACTATTTTTGTGGGGAAATTAAAAAGAAAAACGCAATTTTGCTAATTTTGGAAGGTTTCGTTTTCACGCGGTAGAATTTACGGTAAAAATGACGTGTGTTCTTTATTCTGAGGGTCAATACGATTAAAATTATACCCATTGTTACATACTTTTATATTATTGTTGTGCTTTAAAAAAATCACAAACTTTTTAACCAAATTAGTACGTTTATAATCCCTTTATTTTGATGACCTATAACTTTTTTAATTTTCCGTACAAGCAGCGGTATGAGGGCTAATTTTTTGCGCCATGATCTGTACTTTATGATACCACATTTGCATACAAAAAACTTTTAATACATTTTTTATAATTTTTTTTAATAAAATGTAATAAAAAAGTAGCAATTTTGGACTTTTTTTTTTTACGTTCACGCCGTTGACCATGCGTTATCATTAACATTTTATTTTATTAGTTCGGACATTTACCCACACGGCGATACCAAATATGTCTATTAAATTAATTTTTTACGCTTTTTAGGGGTAAAATAGGAAAAAACGGACGTTTTACTTTTTTATTGGGGGAGGGGATTTTTCACTTTTTTTTTACTTTTACATTTACTTTAAAAGAAAAACATTTTTTTACACTTGAATAGTCCCCATAGGGGACTATTCATAGCAATACATGATTGCTAATGTGAATTCGGGTAGAAAAACAGACATGGTGCACATCTACAATCTTGTATAATGATCTGATTGCTTCTCAGCATAATATCAAAAACTAACAGGTTGTTAGTATACATTTTTGATCAAAAAGTACAAGCCCACTCGCCACGTCAAGGCCACCTATTTAGAGTGGGTCCCTAACGTCCCTAGCATAAAATGGCGCAGCACCGGGCGGCGACCACCACCGCCGCGACACCAATGCCCACAGGGGGTACGACCCACCAGCAGAGCGGCCCCAATGCCACTCAGTCCAGTCTATGGGCCGCACTCCCCCGCAGACACGGCGCCACGGCAGCAACGGACACCGCACAGCACCACACCAGTGTGAACAAGGTGTAATGGCTCACTTACCATGCTCTCCCAGTCAGACTGGGAGGCTGCTAGGAAAGAAATGACCCATGTGTGGCTAACTACTACTTATATAGGGTTGGGCTGAGGGGGTGGGGAAGAGTGCAGACAACATGTTCAAACAAAAAAAAAAAAGAGGGGATAGAAATCACAGTGTGAATTCGGGTAGAAAAACAGACATGGTGCACATCTACAATCTTGTATAATGATCTGATTGCTTCTCAGCATAATATCAAAAACTAACAGGTTGTTAGTATACATTTTTGATCAAAAAGTACAAGCCCACTCGCCACGTCAAGGCCACCTATTTAGAGTGGGTCCCTAACGTCCCTAGCATAAAATGGCGCAGCACCGGGCGGCGACCACCACCGCCGCGACACCAATGCCCACAGGGGGTACGACCCACCAGCAGAGCGGCCCCAATGCCACTCAGTCCAGTCTATGGGCCGCACTCCCCCGCAGACACGGCGCCACGGCAGCAACGGACACCGCACAGCACCACACCAGTGTGAACAAGGTGTAATGGCTCACTTACCATGCTCTCCCAGTCAGACTGGGAGGCTGCTAGGAAAGAAATGACCCATGTGTAGCTAACTACTACTTATATAGGGTTGGGCTGAGGGGGTGGGGAAGAGTGCAGACAACATGTTCAAACAAAAAAAAAAGAGGGGATAGAAATCACAGTGTGAATTCGGGTAGAAAAACAGACATGGTGCACATCTACAATCTTGTATAATGATCTGATTGCTTCTCAGCATAATATCAAAAACTAACAGGTTGTTAGTATACATTTTTGATCAAAAAGTACAAGCCCACTCGCCACGTCAAGGCCACCTATTTAGAGTGGGTCCCTAACGTCCCTAGCATAAAATGGCGCAGCACCGGGCGGCGACCACCACCGCGGCGACACCAATGCCCACAGGGGGTACGACCCACCAGCAGAGCGGCCCCAATGCCACTCAGTCCAGTCTATGGGCCGCACTCCCCCGCAGCCACGGCAGCAACGGACACCGCACAGCACCACACCAGTGTGAACAAGGTGTAATGGCTCACTTACCATGCTCTCCCAGTCAGACTGGGAGGCTGCTAGGAAAGAAATGACCCATGTGTAGCTAACTACTACTTATATAGGGTTGGGCTGAGGCGGTGGGGAAGAGTGCAGACAACATGTTCAAACAAAAAAAAAAAGAGGGGATAGAAATCACAGTGTGAATTCGGGTAGAAAAACAGACATGGTGCACATCTACAATCTTGTATAATGATCTGATTGCTTCTCAGCATAATATCAAAAACTAACAGGTTGTTAGTATACATTTTTGATCAGCCCCCTCAGCCCAACCCTATATAAGCAGTAGTTAGCTGCACATGGGCCATTTCTTTCCTAGCTGCCTCCCAGTCTGACTGGGAGAGTATGGTAAGTGAGCTATTACATCCCTGTTCACACTGGTGTGGTGCTGTGCGGTGTCCGTTGCTGCCGTGGCGCCGTGTCTGCGGGGGGGTGCGGCTCATAGACTGGTTTGAGTGGCATTGGGGCTGCTCTGCCGGTGGGTCGTTCCCCCCCTGTGGGCATTGGCGTCGCGGCGGTGGTGGTCGCCGCCCGGTGCTGCGCCATTTTATGCTAGGGACGTTAGGGACCCACTCTGAATAGGTGGCCTTGACGTGGCGAGTGGGCTTGTACTTTTTGATCAAAAATGTATACTAACAACCTGTTAGTTTTTGATATTATGCTGAGAAGCAATCAGAACATTATACAAGATTGTAGATGTGCACCATGTCTGCTTTTCTACCCGAATTCACATGATTGCTAATACTGATCTGTTCTATGTATAGGACATAGAACAGATCAGTGTTATCGGTCATCTTCTGTTCTGGTCTGCTCGATCTCAGACCAGAGCAGAAGACGCCGGGAGCCGGACAGAGGCAGGTGAGGGGACCTCCGTGCGGCGTTCTAAATGATCGGATCCCTGCAGCAGCGCTGCGGGCGATCCGATCATTCATTGAAATCGCGTACTGCCACATATGCCGGGATCTGTATTGATCCCGGCATCTGCGGGGTTAATGGCAGACGCCCGCGAAATCGCGGGCGTTGGCCATTGCCGGCGGGTCCCTGGCTGCGATCAGCAGCCGGGATCAGCCGCGCATGACACGGGCATCGCTCCAATGCCCGCGGTTATGCACAGGACGTAAATGTATGTCCTGGTGCGTTAAGTACCACCGCACCGGGACGTACATTTACGTCCTGCGTCTTTAAGGGGTTAAAGTGATAGTGGTCAGATGTGCAAAAAATGCTCTGGTCCTTAAGGCCAAAATGACCTTAAGGTTTTAAAGCAGAAAAGTTTTCCCTTATGTTATTATCCAAGTTCTTTATCTACCCTTTATTACCAGTAGTGTTGCTAAAGAGTGACGGAGGGGGGGGGGGGGGGGGGTCAGGGGGTGTACCGCATTGGGTGACATCCTGCCTGGCACTAAATAGCTGCACTCCAACTATCCTGCAACAACCCATCCACCCTCCTCAGAATTTAAAAAAGTATTAGAAACATACTATTACCCACCCCAAAATGTGCATGAAGCTGCATTACAATGAAGGTTTCTTTTTATGAACATTTTCGTGCTGCATATGGGTTATTTACCTAGTCTGTAAATATTCTTACACAATTATATTGTACCTTATTCTATTTTAGCACAACATTAATTTAAAAATTTAGTGGGTAAGTCAGCATTAGAGATGTAACGAATTGTTCGCCGTCGAACGGTTTCCGGCAAACATAGCATGTTCGATCCGCCCCCTATTCGTCATCATTGAGGAAACTTTGACCCTGTACCTCACAGTCAGCAGACATATTCCAGCCAATCAGCAGCAGACCCTCCCTCCCAGACCCTTCTACCACCTGGACGCACTCCATTTTAGCTTCAATCTGAAGCTGCATTCATAGTGAGAAGAGGGATAGTGTAGTTGCTGCAGATTTAATAGGGAAATCAATAGCTAGGGTAGTGTATTCAGTGTCCACCACAGTCTTGAAGGACTAATCTGATCTCTACTATAAGGACAGCACCCCTAAAAAAGCCCTGCCTGCCTGCCAGCGTGTGTTTCAGGCTCACAGCGTATAGTGTGCCCACTTTCCCAGTGCCACCGCTCATATCTGGTGTCACGATAGCTTGCATTTAAAAAAAAAATGTTTTTTGAAATGTAATATAATAGCAGTCAGTTACCTTCACACGTGTGTTTTGCAACAGCTGGAGGCACCCTGGTTGGGAACCACTGGTTTAAAGGCGTACTTCGGTGGAAAACTTTTTTCTTTCAATGAACTACAGTATTCAGTGTCCACTACAGTCCTGAAGGACTAATCTGATCTCTGCTGTTAGGACAGCACCCCATAAAGCCCTTTTTATGGCTAGAACATCAGTCTGCATTTTTTTTTCCGTGTGTAATCTAATAGCAGTTGCTTGCCTGCCAGCGTGTGTTTCAGGCTCACAGCGTACAGTGTGCCCACTTTCCCAGTGCCACCACTCATATATGGTGTCAAAATAGCTTACATTTAAAAGAAAATAAACTTTTTTGACTGAAATAATATCAGTCAGTTTCCTTCACACGTGTGAGTTTTTGGGCCTGCCAGGGCACAGTGTCACACCAGTGCAACTCATATCTGGTGTAACAGTCGTGTACATAAAAAAAAAAAATAATTTTGACTGTAATAGATTGAATAGCAGTTAGTTGTCTACAAGCGTGTGTGTCAGGCCTACAGCATCTACTCTGCCAACTTCTGCCAGTGCGCAGTGCCTCTCATATCTGCTGTCACAGTAGCTTGCACGCATAGTACCTCTAATCGAAAAAAATGACAGACAGGCCTCTTCTTCATCGATGTCCGGACGATCCAAGATAGAATAATCTCTAAGCCGGCGGTGGACCAGCCTGCGGCAGTCCTGGACGGACATGTCCTCCCTGTTGTAGATGAGGCGATTCCTGGCCAGCCATATAGCATCCTTAAAACAGTTCATAAGGCACCAGGCCTCCCGGATGGCCTCCACGTCGTGAACCCCAGGAAAAAGTCCATAAAGCACCAAATGGTACGATAGGTAGTTCTTGGGTAGATTAAACTGATAAGAATAGAACTCCTTAACACACCACTCCTATCTATATGGCACATTAGATTGCACGCGCAGTGCCCCAAATTTGAAGTAGGAGGACCGACCAAGCATCTTTTTGCATCTCCCGGTTCCTAAAATCAATGCCATATACATGTCCCCTGATAGAGGACATAACAGGGATTAGAGTGATAGGAATAGTACTACTTAACACACGTTATAATAACGCAGAGAGAGGAGTCTGAAGAAGAGGAGTCAGAGGAGGAAGGTGGCTTTGAGGAGGTGGAAGACCAAACACAGCAGGCGTCCCAGGGGGCTTGTTTTCACCTTTCGGGGACCCTTGGTGTTGTACGTGGCTGGATGGAGGAAGAGACATTCAATGACATCTGTGAGGACAAGGAATGGGACATGGCTAGCTTTATATCCAACCTTGTGCAAATGGGGGGTTTGCGATTGTGCAAATCGTCTGTTTGCGGTGAATTAAACGCGGCGTTTGGTCTGTCACTGCGAAGCGGGTGTAACCCTTACACTATCTGTTCGATACAACATTCTACCTGATGTTTTAAAGCACGTTATTCCAAACAATTTTGAAACATTAGGTGATTTATGCCCTTTATGGATTAAAACCAGGCTCTGCATCAACTATGTAATTTTCCATGGGAGTTTTGCCATGGATCCCCCTCCGGCATGCCACAGTCCACGTGTTAGTCTCCTTGAAACAACTTTTCCATCACTATCGTGTCAGAAAGAGTCCCTGTGGGTTTTAAAATTCGCCTGCCTATTGAAGTCTATGGCGGTTCGCCCGTTCACGAACATTTTCGGAAATTCGCGTTTGCCGTTCGCGAACGGAAAATTTTATGTTCGCGACATCACTTGTCAGCATGTATGTGTCCTAAAATTAACAAGGTGTGCAGTGTGTATTTTCAACCTTAAAATGTATAGTTATTAGTTATATAATTTATTTTTTCTATAATTAACATTAACATTAATGTAGTAGCTTTGTTTCATGATGCAGAACAAGAACAGTTGGTAAAGTTGGTGTTACTGTCCTTTTCTGCAGACGTATGCACTTTGTTAAGCCAGGTTGGACCTGGAATACATAAGCGACTTTTAACCCCTTAAGGACACATGACGTTCTCATACGTCTCCATTTCCGATTCCTTAAGGACACATGACGTATGAGAACGTCATGTGCTTTCCCGGCCCCCCGCAGCCATCTGGAGCGGAGCCGGTGCCCGATACCTGCTGAAATCGTTCAGCAGGCATCAGGGCATATCGCCAAGGGGGGTCATGATGACCCCCCATGTCGACGATGGCCGCAGATCGCTGGACAATTCAGCCCAGCGATCTGCGGCGGATTCCGGGTCAATCAGGTCTCCGGTGACCCGGAATTACTGGCTGATCGGGGCCGTCAGAGACGTCCCCGAACAGCCATAGCCAGCAGGGGTGAGGTGGCACTGATGCCACCTCACGATCGCCCTGATTCATCAGCCGGTTTACCGGCAGACCAATCAGGGCACCTGCTGCGGGTGTCATTCCCGCAACCCGCTCCGCCCCTCTTCCGGAGGACATGAGCGGGTGCGGGACATGGACCCCGGGAACTGGGGACCCGATCCCCGGCGTCAATGTTGGGATCGGGGCCCCAGGAGCAGTGGCGGCAGCGAGGGACTGACCTGCAGCGTGGATCAGCAGTTGGGTGAGTGACAGCCTCCTGCTGTTGCTTAGCAACAGCTTCCAGCATGCAAAAGGGCATGCTGGGAGCTGTAGTTATGCAGCAACAGGAGGCAGACCACCACAACTCCCAGCATTCCCTTATGGGCATGCTGGGACTTACAGTTTTGCAGCAGCTGGAGGCACATTTTTTCTACGGAAAAGTGTACCTTCAGCTGTTGTATAACTACAACTCCCAGCTTGCACAAACAGCTAAAGTGCATGCTGGGGATTGTAGTGGTGCATCTGCTGGTTGCATAACTACAACTCCCAGCATGCCTGTTGGCTGTCGGTGACTGCTTAGAGTTGTAGTTTTGCAACAGCTGAAGGCACACTGGTTGTGAAACACTGAGTTAAGTAGCAAACCAGTGTGTCTCCAGCTGTTGCATAACTACAATCCCCAGCATTCCCAGCCAAAGTAGTATGCCTCCAGCTGTTGCAAAACTACAACTCCCAGCATGCACTGATAGACCGTACATGCTGGGAGTTGTAGTTTTGCAACAGCTGGATGTTCCCCCCTCCCCAATCTGAACGTACAAGGTACACTTACATGGGCGGAGGTTTACAGTAAGTATCCGGCTGCAAGTTTGAGCTGCAACAAATTGTCTGCCGCAGCTCAAACTGCCAGCGAAAAACTACTGTGAACCCCCGCCCGTGTGACTGTACCCTAAAAACACTACACTACACTAACACAAAATAAAATAAAAAGTAAAAAAACACTACATATACACATACCCCTACACAGGCCCCTCCCCAACCCAATAAAAATGAAAAACGTCTGGTACGCCACTGTTTCCAAAACGGAGCCTCCAGCTGTTGCAAAACAACTACTCCCAGTATTGCCAGACAGCCACTGACTGTCCAGGCATGCTGGGAGTTTTACAACAGCTGGAGGCACCCTGTTTGGGAATCACTGGCGTAGAATACCCTTATGTCCACCCCTATGCAAGTCCCTAATTTAGGCCTCAAATGCGCATGGCGCTCTCACTTTGGAGCCCTGTCGTATTTCAAGGCAACAGTTAAGGGTCACATATGGGGTATCGATGTACTCGGGAGAAATTGTGTTACAAATTTTGGGGGTTATTTTCTGCTATTACCCTTTTTAAAAATGTAACATTTTTGGGAAACCAAGCATTTTTACATATGCAAAAGTAGTGAAACACCTGTGGGGTATTAAGGTTCACTTTACCCCTTGTTACGTTCCCCGAGGGGTCTAGTTTCCAAATGGTATGCCATGTGTTTGTTTGTTTGTTTGTTTTTTGCTGTTCTGGCACCATAGGGGCTTCCTAAATGCGGCATGCCCCCAGAGCAAAATTTGCTTTCAAAAAGCCAAATGTGACTCCTTCTCTTCTGAGACCTGTAGTGCGCCAGCAGAGCACTTTTCACCCCCATATGGGGTGTTTTCTGAATCAGGAGAAATTGGGCTTCAAATTTTGGGAGTTATTTTCTGCTATTACCGTTTTTTTAAAATGTAAATTTTTTGGGAAACCAAGTATTTTAGGTAAATTTTTTTATTTTTTTTTACATATGCAAAAGTTGTGAATCACCTGTGGGGTATTAAGGTTCATTTTACCCCTTGTTATGTTCCCCAAGGGGTCTAGTTTCCAAAATAGTATGCCATGTGCTTTTTTTTTTGCTGTTCTGTCACCATAGGGGCTTTCTAAAGGTGACATGCCCCCCAAAAAACATTTGTCGCTCCTTCCCTTCTGAGCCCTCTATTGCGCCCGCTGAACAATTAACATAGACATATGAGGTATGTGCTTACTCGAGAGAAATTGGGTTTCAAATACCAGTAAAAATTTTCTCCTTTTTACCCCTTGCAAAAATTCAAAAATTGGGTCTACAAGAACATGCGAGTGTAAAAAATGAAGATTTTAAATTTTCTCCTTCACTTTGCTGCTATTCCTGTGAAACACCTAAAGGGTTAAAACACTTACTGAATGTCATTTTGAATACTTTGGAGGGTGCAATTTTTATAATGGGGTCATTTATGGGGTATTTCTAATATAAAGACCCTTCAAATCCACTTCAAACCTAAACTGGTCCCTGAAAAATAGTGAGTTCGAAAATTTTGTGAACAATTTGAAAATTGCTGCTGGGCTTTGAAGCCCTCTGGTGTCTTCCAAAAGTAAAAACTCATAAATTTTATGATGTAAACATAAAGTAGACATATTGTATTTGTGAATAAAAATAAAATTTATTTGGAATATCCATTTTTCTTACAAGCAGAGAGCTTCAAAGTTAGAAAAATTTTCAATTTTTTCATCAGATTTTGGAATTTTTCAATAAGAAATGATGCAATTTACCACAAAAAAATTACAACTATGTTAAAGTAGAATATGTCACGAAAAAACAGTCTCTGAATCAGAATGATATGTAAAAGCATTCCAGAGTTATTAATGTTTAAAGTGACAGTGGTCAGATGTTCAAAACGCTCTGGTCCTAAGGTGTAAAATGGCCTGGTCCTTAAGGGGTTAAGTGCTGATGCCACTTTTTTCTTCATAAATAGCAACTATTGCATTTGATAAATACATGACCAATGCAAAGTAAAAAAATAAATAATAATACATGAGGAGATTTCACAAATGTGCTTTGGAATAAGGAAAAATCAAAAAGTCGCAGCATGTATAGAAAAGTCGCACGTGCGTAAGTACGTAAAGCTTAATAAATCTCCTTCCTTGTGTTTACCTTGTGCTTTCCTGTTTTTTTGATGTGGCTGGCATGGGATAGGATCTCTTTTTGGTTTATGAATGCACAGTGATGTGGGTTGTGTAATGCAACCTACATTTCCCATGAATCCTCTGGCTTTGGGTGGGATGTTTGATCACTGCAGCTAGTGCTGGAGGTCACCCAGGTAAACTCAGACTTACAAGTGGGTTGAGGTCAGTTTACCTTGGGTGAGATATTTAAATATTACTGTAATTTCTGTTCCAGCGATAGTAATCACACCATTGTTTTTCTCCTCACATTTTTATAGGTCTCTTGTGCTGCTTTGAAAATATGAAAACACATGAGAGTTCATTTTCGCGACACTTTTCTTTTTTTTTTTTTGCGTCAAAATTGCAGAGTTTGGCGCAGAATTTTGAATCATGGAAAATTCTGGCAGAAGCATCTCACACAATATTCCATGATTACCAGTGCCCATAGAACCAATAACTATATGAATAAAACTTATCCAGGGGTTAAATGTGAGTGCAAGTGCAGTGACCATGAAAAAATAAAATTATTTATTTTTGAACCCCTTTAACCCCTCAAGGACCAAGCCCATTTTCACCCTAGGGACCAGGCCAATTTTATTTTAGCGTTTTCGTTTTTTCCTCCTCGCCTTCTAAAATCCATAACTCTTTTATATTTCCATCTACAGACCCATATAAGGGCTTGTTGTTTGCGTGACCAATTGCACTTTGTAATGAAACCTCTAAATTAACCATAAAATGTACGGCAACCCCCCAAAAATATTTTTTTAGGGAGGAAATTTAAATGTAAACCCCAATTTTGCACATTTTGGAGGGCTTCATTTTCACACTGTACAATTTACGGTAAAAATGACATGTGTTCTTTATTCTGTGGGTCAATACGATTAAAAGGATACCCATGGCTAGATACTTTTATATTTTTGTATCGCTTAAAAAAATCTAAAACTTTTTGTACAAAATCAGTAATCTAAAATCGCCCTATTTTGACCAACTATAACTTTTTCATTTTTCAGTATATAGGGCGGTTTTAGGGCTCATTTTTTGCGCCGTCATCTGTACTTTTTATCGATACCACATTTGCATATAAAAATCTTTTAGATAATTTTTTACAGATTTTTTGGGGGAATAAAATGTGACAAAAAAGCTGCATTTTTGGACTTTTTAATTTATTTTTTAACGTTTACGCTGTTCACCGTACGGGATCATTAACATTATATTTTCGTACACTTACGCGCGTGGCGATACCATATATGTTTATAAAAAAAAGTTACGCTTTTTAGGGGTAAAAGGGAAAAACTGACAATTTTCATTTTTATTGGGGGAGGGGATTTTTCAATTTTTTTAAAACTTTTTATTTTTACATTTTTCAACTTGGAAAGCCGAAAGCAGCAGACGTGTGGACGTTACGCAATTTGCAACTCCCATTGACTTTAATGGAAGTTACGCCGGCCGGCTACTCTGTTTGCGTAACTCCGGAGTTACGCAAACAGAGTAACCTGTGGGGCTACGCCGTTTGCGTAACTCCCATTAAAGTCAATAGGAGTTACGCAAATTGCGTAACTTTCCCACGTCTGCTGCTTTCTAACACAGTGTTTTGCAACCAGGATCTTGCAAAACTACAAGTCCCAGCATGCCCAGACAGCTAAAGGCAGTCTGGGTATGCTGGGACTTGTAGTTTTGCAACATCCTAGTTGGGAAATGCTGCTTTACACAATGTCGCCCCTCCATGCCAGTGTCTCTCTAACCAGGGTGCCTCCAGATGTTGCAAAACTACAACTGCCAGCATGCTTTAGCTGTCTGGGAGTTGTAGTTTAGAAACAGGGTGTCTCCAGCTGTTGCTAAACAACGACTCGTGATTGGAGTAGTAGTTCAGGAACAGCGAGACTGCTAAAGTGGAGGCTCGCTGTTGCTAAATTGCAACTCCCATCATTCCCAGAAAGCCAAAGGCTGTCTGGAAATGATAGGGGTGTAGTTTAGCAACAGCTGGAGGCCCCCTGTTTGTAAAACCTGATTTATGGGTGTTCTCCCCAGGGAAGAACACCATAAATGTACTAACCAATTTTTGTGTTTTTTTTTTTTTCTTCTAATTTCAGATCGCTGTATGCAGAGGACTACTTCGGATTCGGTGGACTACAGCGATGAACGGCGTTTTTTTTATTAATAAAATGGTTAACGAGGGCTTGTGGGGGAGTTGTTTATTTTTAATCTACTTTACAGGCTTAGTAGTGGAAGCTGTCTGATAGATAGAATCCATTTCTAAACCAGGGCTTAGCGTTAGCCCCAAAAACAGCTAGCGCTAACCCCCAATTATTACCCCGTTACCCACCGCTACAGGGGTGCCGGGAAGAGCTGGTACCAACAGGCCCAGAGCGTCAAAAATGGTGCTCCTGGGCCTAGGCGGTAACAGGCTGGCATTATTTAGGCTGGGGAGGGCCAGTAACAATGGTCCTCGCCCACCCTGGTAACGTCAGGCTGTTGCTGCTTGGTTGGTATTTGGCTGATACTGAAAATAGGAGGAACCCTATGTGTTTTTTTTTTTATTTTGTTTTTATGCAAAAAACTTGTGCGGTTCCCCCTATTTTCAGTATCAGCCAAATACCAACCAAGCAGCAACAGCCTGACATTACCAGGGTGGGCGAGGACCATTGTTACTAGCCCTCCCCAGCCTAAATAACGCCAGCATGTTACCACCTAGGCCCAGTAGTGCCTTTTTTGACGCTCTGGGCCTGTTGGTATCGGCTCTTCCCGGCACCCCTGTGGCGGTGGGTACCAGGGTAATAATTGGGGGTTAGCGCTAGCTGTTAAGCCGAATTTCCGCCTGCAATTTCATAGCGATATTGCAGATGGAAATTCCGTAGTCTGAACCTAGCCTCACACTCAGCATTCCAATAGCTTCTGAATGGCAGTGAATGTGTCAGTGGTTGTCAGATAAGGTGCCATTCAGAAGCTTGGAAAAGCTGTGTGTGAGAATTTAAACTGTCTAATTATTCATTGCCCTGTAATAATTGCAACCAGGGTGCCTACAGCTGTTGCAAAACTACAACTCCCAGTATGCCTGGACAGCCATTTGCTGTCCTGGTATGCTGGGAGTTGTAGTTTTGTAGCATCTACAGTGTTTACAGTATTCATCCAATCCCTCATGTTAGCTCCCTCTGCTGGTCAAAAGTGGGAAATATGACAAGTTATTTTAAAATTTTTCATATTTTGTCACAAATAAAAAAATATATATATTTGCAAAAATATTAAAAAAATGTGAAAAATGTGTTAAACCTCTAAAAAAAAGTTTACAAAATATGGTGACACATTCCCTTTAAGGACCACTTTTTTTTTTGTTTCATTTCTGCACTTTCATTTTTTTCCTCCCCACCTTCTAAAAATCATAAATTGTCCCTCTACAGACCCATATGAGATCTTGTTTTTTGCGCAACCTATTGTACTTTGTAATACTATCAATCATTTCCGCCCAAAATCTATGGTGAAACCAGAAAAAAAAATATTTGTGGGGCAAAATTGAAAAAAATAAATAAAAAATATGCCATTTGAAAATTTTGGGAGCTTCGTATTCTACGCAGTGTAATGTTTGTTACAAATGACACCATATCTTTATTCTGTAGATCCATACGATTAAACTGGTACCTAATTTATATAGGTTTGATTTTGTTTTACTTCTGTTAAAAAATTATAACTTTTTGCACCAAAATTAGTAGTCATATTTGACTCATTTTTTGCAGCATGGTCTGTAGTTTTTATCGGTACCATTTATGTTTTGATGGGACTTTTTGATCGCTTCTCATACATTTTTCTTAGGGTTACAAAGTGACGAAAAATACGCAATTTTGGACTTGTGCGGTTTAATTACATTTTTTTTATAGTTCGGACATTTACGCACCCGGCCATACCACATGTTTATGTTTATTTTTGTTTACAATTTTTTTTTATAGGAAAAGGGGGGTGATTCAAACTTTAAAACAACAACAAAAACACATAGTAAGCTTACACACAGTGACAAATGCCAAAAACTTTCTTCTAGAAAAAAGAATTGTTCCTGGCAGAAAAAAGTCCAGCACAGACGATCCACTGATACAGTATACTTAAGTCTGCCGTCGGCCATCGTGAACAATCGTTTGCGAATAATTTACAGAGGATGGCCGGACCAAATGGCCAAAATGGGCCATATCAGCTGAACATTATCTTAAAGGTGTCAACAGATATTACCATACCTGAGTGGGGAGCTATACTTGCCTAGTCTTGTTGGTTTTGGCTCTAATTCCTCCTCCTCAGTGTGATTGACAGTTCTTATCACCACTCAGCTCTGTAAGCAGACAGAGCAGAGCGATGACGCAAGCTGAGGCCGGGCTGTCACTCAAACTGAGAGGGCGTGATTACAGCCAGAGAAGATTGGACTAGGTGAGTATAGCTTCCGACCCAGGGGACTACTTAAAGGGGTACTCCGCCCCTAGACATCTTATCCCTTATCCAAAGGATAGGGGATAAGATGTCTGATCGTGGGGGTCCCGCTGCTGGGAACCCCCGCGATCTCTCCTGCAGCACCCCCTGTCATCTGGTGCACAGAGCGAGCTTTGCTCCATGCCTGATGACTGGCGATGCAGGGGCCGGAGGATCGTGACATCAGGAGGGGGCGGGGCAGTGATGTCACGATCCTCCTCTCTTCACCTGCCTCCTGACCGGCTGCAGACATCTCTCCTCTGCTCTACCATCCGGCAGACCAGAGAAGTAGATTGTCAATATTATTGATCAGTAATAAAAATCAAAAAGATAGATATTAACTGTTACAGTTTAATAATGGGAATAAGTAACCTCTTACAAAATCTTTTCCCATTTTACAAACAGAAAATTGTAAAAAAAATAAAATAAATCAACATATTTGGTATAGCCATGTACAGAATAGTCCAAATTATTAAAATATCATGTTAATGGTTCCATACGGTGAACGGCATAAATCACATATACGCAAATGTGGTGCTGATAAAAACAACAAATCACAGATTAAGTACTCATACAAGCATAATCATATGAATAAAACATGTCCAGGGGTGAAATGTGAGTGCAGGTGCAGTGACCATGAAAAACATTTTTTACATTTTTTCTTAACCCCTTCAGGACCACAGGTTTTTTCATTTTTGCACTTTCGTTTTTTCCTCCTCACCAATTTTCTACCAACAGACTCCTATAAGGGCTGTTTTTTTGCGCCAAATACTGTACTTTGTAATGACATCAACCATTTCACCACGAAATCTACGGCAAAACTAGAAAAAAAACATTGTGGGGCAAAATAGAAAAAAACAAGCGCCATTTTAAATTTTTTTTAGAGGCTTCCTATTCTACACAGTGCACTTTTCGGTAAAAATGACACCTTATATTTATTTTGTAGATCCATACCATTAAATTGATACCCAGCTTATTAAGGTTTGATTTTGTTTTACTTCTGTTAAAAAAAATTATATCTTTTTACACTAAAATTAGTAAGTTTAAAATTGTCCTCTTCTGACCTCTATAACTGTTTTATTTTTCTGTATACAGGGATGTATACGAAAAAGAAATAGCCCTCATACAGTTTAAAACATACTAAGGCTGGGTTCACATAACATGCAATACAGGACCGCATACGGCTGGACCACGGTTTTAGGTCCGGTGGGAAAACCAAATATGGGACAAAAATGAGCCGAACGGAGTCAGCGCTTCACTCCAGTCGGCTCACTGAGATACATTACATACGGGCCGCATACGGTAAGGATATGGGAGCGCCCGGTTTTAGCTTCCCCCCAGCCGTATGAGGTTCCGTATTGCACAAAACGTGATGTGAACCAGCCTTATAGTGTTCAAAAAGTTTGAGGTATTTTTTAGAAGCAGTACTGACTTTTTTTTTATCGTATTGACCCGCAATATAAAAAGAACATGTCAATGTTATCGTACAGTTCACTGTGTAAAAACGAAAACTATCAAAAGTTGTAAAATTGGTTTTCTTTTCAATTTCCTGCTACAAATATATATATATATATATATTTTTTGATAGTACCGTACATTTTATGTTAAAATGAAAGGCTTCATTACAAAGTACAGTTGGTCGTAAAAGAAACAACAACTCATATGGGTCTGTGGGTGGAAAAGTAAAAAGATTTATGGCTCTTAGAAGGGGAGGAGGAAAATAACAAAACGTTAAAATGAAAATTTCCTGTGTCCTCAAGACCCAAAAGGGCTGTAACCCTGAAGGGGTTAAAACTGTAATCTTCAAATCCTTTGTAAACCCCAGTATATAACTGTACATAGTGTAAGTAAAGTACAGTACACAGCCATTACAATGGATACACATACACGTGATGTCATCTGCTGTGACATCACACATCAAAGAGACTTTCTCCAGGGTAGAATCCAATCCCTAACACTTATTTCCTCGGTTCGGCGGGTGAACACGTTCTCCTACTAGACCTGCGCTTATTTTGCAAATTGAAGAGAATTTTGTCTATTTAGGCAAAAGGATCCTGTAGGGACGGCGACCATGAAACTAAGAGGTAGGAATAATGAAAACTTCCAAAATTTCAGTTTATAAATTGATTTAACATGAATGTATTAGTGTAAAATTAATATAGTACAGTTCCGAACGCTTGGGGCGGGCGGTGGGGGGGCGTGACATCACGGCCACACACCCAAAATATAAGTCTATGGGAGGGGGCGTGCTCTCCCATAGACTTGCATTGAGGGGGTGTGGCATGACCTCACGAGGGGCGTGGCTGTGACATTACGACCCCGTCACCCAGCGTTCTGAACGAAGGCTGGGTGCAGCACAGAGATCGCTGGGGTCCTAGCCGCGGGACCCCTGCGATCAGACATTTTGTCCCCTATCCTTTACATAGGGGATAAGATGTCTAGGGGCAGAGTACCCCTTTAAGTCTCTTACAGCAATTGGGTAGAGGTTTACTCCTGTGAGATAAATGATTTGTGAATCAATGTTTTACACATAATAGTCACACATAAATTTACAAAAAGCTTCCTACAGTGTTCAATGACCATACTTTGTGTGAATATATATATATACATAAATACATGAATGAATATAGATTTAATATATTGTATCCTGTCACTATTTTGCAGATATCCCAGTTCTCTCGGTGCCTGTCGTGTGTCTCATACATTACGTGACGAGTTTCCTTTGGCGGTATACTAACCTATATCATTATAAGGTCACTCCACCATATTATGAGATCCATAAAATACCTGGGAAGAAGATTAAGCACCGTGGTCAGCGAGCAGATGTGGCTATTGACATGGCTTTAGGTGACAATTCAGACCCACATGAATCCAGGCACAGCGATCATGTGACAGTCACCATGGCGGATAACCAGATGGATTTACCAACAACCTCTGAAGATGCCTCGGAGCCCAAAGTGTCTTGGCTGCAGCGGACTTGGCAATATGCTAAAAGCAAACTGAAGTGGCCCAATTATGTATCCAATGTTTGGGTTGGAGCATGGGCCATGGCCAAATGGACAGTAACCGGCATGATGACCACATTCAAGATGCCATTTTACTTCCTACATACACAGCTAAGAAGTATTACAGCAAAGGCCATTGACGATCAGTGTGAACCAATTTAACATGACGGCTGATTGGGTCACACAAGATCTACATATGGTTGGGGGTGGGGGTGGGGAGGAGCCCGAAATGCAGCCACCTCCACGTGGTGGGCTCTGGGTCACTTGATACATTAACAAGTGAGCGAGGAGCTGCATAATTCAAGGCACATTTCCCATATGGGACATACAGCTTGTAATGGAGACAGAAGATAACGGGGGAGATTTATCAAAACCTGTGCAAAGGAAAAGTTGCCCAGTTGCCCATAGCAACCAATCAGATTTCTTATTTCATTTTGCAAAGGCCTTGTTAAAATTTAAAGAAGCAAGCTGATTGGTGGCTATGGGCAACTGGGCAACTTTCCCTCTTCACAGGTTTTGATAAATCTCCCCCATTGTCCACCTAGAAACAAATTTTGCACATAAGTGGGAATCAAGCCCCCCTATTGGATGTTTAAGGAACCAGAGATATGTAGAAGGGGAGAGGTGGATTCCCAGGAATGGAGAATGACAATATATCTCTAGCATAATATCTCTGGATAAGTGGATATGGTAGAAACTATCATTATTATTATTATTATTAACCCCTTAAGGACCAGTGGCGTAGCTATAGAGGTCGCAAAGGTCGCCATTGTGACCGGGCCCCTTACCACAGGGGGCCCGCAGGGCCCCCCTGCCACAATACTATACTACGGCCGCAGGTCGTAGTATGCTCCTAATACCTGCAGCAACAGCCTAGGAGTGAGCGCAGAGGAGGGACCGGATCACCAGCAGGTTTCCTCACAGAACTTCATGGCGGCCGCAGGTGAGTGAGGAGGGGTTAATGGAGGAGCAGCAGGGGGCTTAATTTGTGGTCCGGAGGAGCGGCAGGGGTGGGAAGGTGGTCGGGTTGCTGGGACTTAATTTTGGGTCCGGTGAGGGGTGTTAATTTCGGGTCTGGAAGGGGGTGGGGGTTGTTAATTTCGGGTCCGGAGGGGGAGGTTATTTTTGGGGTCCAGAGGCAGAGTGTGTATGTATGATGTGTGTATGTACTGTATGTAAGATGTGTGTGTATGTACTGTATGTATGGTGTATGTATGATGTGCATATATGTACTGTACGTATGGTGTATGTATGATTTGCATATATGTACTGTATGTATGGTGTATGTATGATGAGTGTATGTACTGTATGTATGGTGTATGTATGATGTGTGTGTATGTACTGTGTGTATGGTGTATGTATGATGAGTGTATGTACTGCATGTATGGTTTATGTATGATGTGTGTATGTACTGTATGTAGGGTGTATGTATGAAGTGTGTGTATGTACTGTATGTATGGTGTTTGTATGATGTGCACATATGTACTGTATGTATGGTGTATGTATGAAGAGTGTATGTACTGCACCTATGGTGTATGTATGATGTGTGTGTATGTATGATGTGTGTATATGTACTGTATGTATGGTGTATGTATGTATGTATGATGTGCATATATGTACTGTATGTATGGTGTATGTATGATGTGCATATATGTACTGTATGTATGGTGTATGTGTAATGTGGTTATATGTACTGTATGTATTTTGTATGTATGATGTGTGTGTATGTACTGTATGTATGGTGTATGTATGATGAGTGTGTGTACTGCATGTATGGTGTATGTATGATGTGTGTGTATGTACTGTATGTATGGTGTATGTATGATGTGCATATATGTACTGTATGTATGGTGTATGTATGATGTGCATATATGTACTGTATGTATGGTGTATGTATGGTGTATGTATGATGTGCATATATGTAATGCATGTATGGTGTATGTATGATGTGCATATATGTACTGTATGTATGGTGTATGTATGATGTGCATATATGTCATGCATGTATGGTGTATGTATGATGTGCATATATGTACTGCATGTATAGTGTATGTATGATGTGCATATATGTACTGCATGTATGGTGTATGTATGATGTGCATATATGTACTGTATGTATGGTGTATGTATGATGTGGTTATATGTACTGTATGTATGGTGTATGTATGATGTGGTTATATGTACTGTATGTATGGTGTATGTATGATGTGGTTATATGTACTGTATGTATGGTGTATGTATGATGTGTGTATGTACTGTATGTATGGTGTATGTATGATGTGTGTATGTATGGTGTATGTATGATGAGTGTATATACTGTATGTATGATGTGTGTGTATGTACTGTATGTATGGTGTATGTATGATGTGTGTGTATGTACTGTATGTATGATGTGTGTGTAAGTAATGTATGGTGTATATGTGATGTGTGTGTATGTACTGTATGTATGGTGTATGTATGATGTGTGTATGTACTGTATGTATGGTGTATGTATGATGTGTGTATGGTGTATGAATGATGTGTGTAAGCAACATGTATGTATGATGTGTAGAGATGTGTGTAAGCTAGAAGGATGTATATATCATGTGTGGAGATGTATTATGCGGGGGGGATTTGGAGGCGGCGGGTGTGTATATGATGTGCTTATGTATGATGTGTGTGTATGTATGCATTATGCATGTTGGGGAGGCGGCATGTGTATGAATGATGTGTGTATGTACTGTATGTATGATGTATGAAGGATGTGTGTGTATGAATGGTGTGTGTATGAATGATAGATGTGTGTAAGCAAGATGTATGTATGGAGATATTTGTAAGGTAGAAGGATGTATGTATGATGTGTGGAGATGTATTATGCGGGGAGATCTCGAGGCGGCAGGTGTATGCATGATATGTGTTTATGTATAATGTATGTGTCTGTATGATGTGCGTGTATATGTATGTATTATGCATATGTGTGTGGGAGGGGCGGAGGGGGGTGTGTGTAGGAGGCGCCGGGCGTGTGTTTGTATGATGTGTGTATGTTTCATAGATGTGTGTAAGCTAGATGTGTGTGTGTATGTGTGTGTATTTTTGATGTGCATATGTATGATAGATGTGTGTAAGCTAGATGGATGTATCTATGATGTGTGGATGTCTGATGTATGTGAATGTATGATGGATGTGTGGATGATAGATGTATGCATGAATGATAGTTGTGTGTATGTATGATAGATGGGTGTATGCTGTGTATATGTATCATACATCTATCATACATGCAAATATCATAACCATGCACCTACCATACATACACCAGTCTATCATACATAAATGCATATACTGTTCATCAATTAGGGGGGACAGGAGGTGATTGGGTATGGATCAGACTTTGGGGTCTGGAGAGTTTGGCAGGGGAGCCTAGAGCAGAATTCTGGGGTCTGGGGAGGTGTCAGAGGAGCCTGGAGAGGACTTAGTGGTCTAGGGAGGGGGGAAGAGGAGCATGTAGGAGGACTTATGGGTCTGGGAGGAAAGGGGGATTGGAACAGAGGAGCCAGGAGGAGGACAGAGGGGTCTGGAGGAGGACAGGTGTGATTCAGCTAAACCGAGAAGAAACAGTGTGTAACAGTATTATTATTATGGAGGGATTATTATATTTGGAAGGTAGTGTGTGGCAGGGTTATTTTCAGAGGGTACTGCGTATAGCATGGTTATTTTCAGAGGGTTTATATTCAGGAGTACAGTGTGTGGAAGTATTATATTCAGGGGTACAGTGGGTTGCAGTATTACGTTCATGGGCACTGTGTGGCAGTATTATATTCAGAGGGTATGGTGTGTGGTAGTATTATATTCAGAGAGCACAGTGTATGGTAGCTTTATATTCAGGGGATACAGTATGTGGTAGTATTATATTCAGGAGTTACAGTGTATGGTAGTTTTATATTCAGGGGATACAGTATGTGGTAGTATTATATTCAGGGGGTGCAGTAGTTGGCAGTATTATATTCAGGTGGTACAGTGTGTGGCAGTATTATATTGAGGGGGTACAGTACTTGGCAGTATTATATTCATGGGGTACAGTGTGGCAGGATTATATTCAGCGGATGCAGTGTGTGGCAGTATTATATTCAGGGGGTATAGTAGATGGCAGTATTATATGCAGGAGTACAGTGGATGGTAGTTTTATATTCAAGGGATACAGTGTGTGGCAGGATTATATTCAGGGGATGCAGTGTGTGGCAGAATTATATTCAGGGGGTACAGTAGATGGCAGTATTATATGCAGGAGGTACAGTGGATGATAGTTTAATATTCAGGGGATACACTGTGTGGCAGTATTATATTAAGGGGTACAGTGTGTGTCAGTATTATATTCAGGGGGTACAGTAGGTGGCAGTATTATATGCAGGAGTACAGTGGATGGTAGTTTTATATTCAAGGGATACAGTGTGTGGCAGTATTATATTCAGGGGGTACAGTATTTAGCAGAATTACAATGATTATTGTCTTCATACAGAGGATGAGGATCTACTGACAAAGTGAGAACCTATGATGTCCGGGCGTCAGACTCTGCAGAGAAGATGGAGCTGGAAGACGTCCTGACGTCTGGACCAGATGAAGAAGAAAAGAAAAGACAACCGAGAAGACGTCTTTCAGGACACTGATATCATTGTGTTTTCTCCTGACTGTCCCATCAGCTGGAGTCACTTGTCAGTTCTGCAGTGATGATGGGTGATGTTGTACCCTAATCCGTGGCTCTCCATCTGTTGCAAAACTACAACTCCCATAATGCCTAGGCTCTCCAGATATGATGGGAGTTATAGCTTTATAACAGCCTGAGAGTAACTGGAACCAAGGTGATAGGCTGCTTATTCTTAAATGCCTGGTCCTATGTTTTGTCTGTCCGGCCTTTCCTGTCAGTCACGTATATCGTTGTGTATTCTCCTGACTGTGTCTCATCAGTGCTGTAGTCACTGATATCTTTGAGCGGCCAAGTAAGGGGTCGCCCGGGATTGGGGAAGCGGGTTGTCAGGTGATAGGGGGGCCCTGGGCCAATTTTTGCACCGGGGCCCTGTGGTTTCTAGCTACGCCCCTGTTAAGGACCCAGGGCGTATCCATACGCCCGTGGGAATTTTGGGCCCCGCCGTGTGCCGGGCGGGGACCGGACTGGGAAGCCTGCTGAAATCATTCAGCAGGCATCTTGTGCAACATGGCGGCATACGGGTCTATGGTGACCCGGAATATAAGGGGGATCGCGGTTGTCGAAGACACCCACGACCCCCTGAAGGGATAGGAGTGAGGTGGCAGGGCTGCCACCCCTCCTATCCCTGCTATTGGTTGTCAAGAAGTGACGACCAATAGCAGATCGGGGGCAGGGGGGTAAACTTTCGGTTTTCCCGTTCTGCCCACCCACAGTAGGCTGGGCAGAATGGGGAAACCGACAGGGACTGGCGCCGAAGTCCAACTATCCATCGGCGGCGGCAGCAGGCGGCGATCGGCGGGGATGATCGGCGGCAGTAAAGGACGACGATGCGGCTCCTTGGATCCTACGGAAACCGATGAGTTGCCTAGCAACATCTGGAGGGCTACAGTCTGAGACCACTATACAGTAGTCTCTAAACTGTAGCCCTCCAGATGTTGCAAAACTACAACTCCCAGCATGCCCACACAGCTGTCTGGGCATGCTGTGGTATGTAGTTTTGCAACATCTGGAGGGCCACAGTTTGGAGATCACTGTGCAGTGGTCTCTAAACTGTAGCCCTCCAGATGTTGCAAAACTGCAAATCCCAGCATTCCCAAACAGCAAACAGCTGTCTCGGCATGCTGGGAGTTGTAGTTGGGTACCTCCAGCTGTTGCATAACTACATCTCCCAGCATGCCCTTCGGCGTTCAGTACATGCTGAGAGTTGTAGTTTTGCAACAGCTGGAAGCACACTGGTTAGAAAATACTGAGTTAGGTAACAGAACCTAACTGAAGGTTTTCCAACCAGTGTGCCTCCAGCTGTTGCAAAAGTACAACTCCCAGCATGCACGGTCTGTCAGTGCATGCTGGGAGTTGTAGTTTTGAAACAGCTGGAGGTTTGCCCTCCCTTGTGAATATACAGGGTACATTCACATGGGTGAGTTTACAGTGAGTTTTCTGCTTCAAGTTTGAGCTGCAGCCCAAACTCCTAGCGGGAAACTCACCATAAACCCCCGCCAGTGTGAATGTACCCTAAAAACACTACACTAACACATAATAAAGGGTAAAACACTACATATACACCCCCTTACACTGTCCCCCCCCCCCCCCCCCCAATAAAAATGAAAAACGTATCATACGGCAGTGTTTCCAAAATGGAGCCTCCAGCTTTTGCAAAACAACAACTCCCAGCATTTCCGGACAGCCACCAACTGTCCAGGCATGCTGGTAGTTTAGCAACAGCTGGAGGCACCCTGTTTGAGAATCACTGATGTAGAATACCCCCATGTCCACCCCTATGCAATCCCTAATGTAGTCCTCAAATGCGCATGGCGCTCTCTCATTTCGGAGCCCTGTTGTTTTTCAAGGAAACAGTTTAAGGCCACATATGGGGTATTTCCGTAATCGGGAGGAATTGTGTTAAAAAAATTTTTTTGGGGGGGGTGGGGGGTTCTCCTTTTACCCCTTATGAAAAGGAAAAGTTGGGGTCTACACCAGCCTGTTAGTGTAAACATTTTTATTTTTTTACACTAACATGCTGGTGTTACCCCATACTTTTTATTTTCAAAAGCGGTAAAAAGGAAAAAAAAAAGACCACAAAATTTGTAACGCAATTTCTCCTGAGCACGGAAGTACCCCATATGAGGGCATAAAATTCTCTGAGGACGCACAGCAGGGCTCAGGAGTGAGAGCGCAATGTACATTTGGGGCCTAAATTGGTGATTTGCACACTGGTGGCTAATTTTACAGCGGTTCTGACATAAACAAAAAAATAAATACCCACATGTGACCCCATTATGGATACTACACCCCTCACGGAATTTAAAAAGGGGTATAGTGAGCCTTAACACCTCACAGGTGTTTGATGAATGTTCATTAACCCCTTAAGGACCAGGCCATTTTATACCTTAGGACCCGGCCATTTTTTGCGTATCTGACCACTGTCACTTTAAACATTAATAACTCTGGAATGCTTTTAGTTATCATTCTGATTCCGAGATTCTTTTTTCGTGACATATTCTACTTTAACTTAGTGGTAACATTTTTTGGTAACTTGCATCCTTTCTTGGTGAAAAATCCAAAAAATTTATGAAAAATTAGAAAATTTAGCAATTTTCTAACTTTGAAGCTCTCTGCTTGTAATGAAAATGGATATTCCAAATATTATTTTATTTTATTCACAAATACAATATGTCTACTTTATGTTTGCATCATAAAATTGATGAGTTTTTACTTTTGGAAGACACCAGAGGGCTTCAAAGTTCAGCAGCAATTTTCAAATTTTTCACAAAATTTAGAAACTCGCTTTTTTCAGGGACCAGTTCAGGTTTGAAGTGGATTTGAAGGGTCTTCATCTTAGAAATATCCCACAAATGACCCCATTATAAAAACTGCACCCCCAAAGTATTCAAAATGACATTCAGTCCGCATTTTAACCCTTTAGGTGTTTCACAGGAATAGCAGCAAAGTGAAAGAGAAAATTCACAATCTTAATTTTTTTCACTCGCATGTTCTTGTAGACCCAATTTTTGAATTTTTACAAGGGGTAAAAGGAGAAAATGCATACTTATATTTGTAGCCCAATGTGTCTCGAGTAAGCACATACCTCATATGTCTATGTAAAGTGTTCGGCGGACGCAGTAGAGGGCTCAGAAGGGAAGGAGCGACAAGGGGATTTTGGAGCGTACGTTTTTCTGAAATGGTTTTTGGGGGGCATGTTGCATTTAGGAAGCCCCTATGGTGCCAGAACAGGAAAAAAAGCCCACATGGCATAACATTTTGGAAACTATACCCCTTGAGCAACGTAACAAGGAATAAAGTGAGCCTTAATACCCCACAGGTGTTTCAAAAATACTTTATTAGTAGACAGAGTTTGACAAAACAGACAATAGCCATTTTACGATGTACAAGTAAATCACTGGTGATACAGATAACAGCAGGTGTATCATTAGGCCCTCTAAAGATATAGAATAGTCAAAACTCCATCAATTTTCTTTTTTAAAAGAACATGCATATATAAACCTAGAACCGTCAAACTGTAGTAATCTCACTCCCATAAAACACATTACATTCTCTCGGAAGGACCATCGAGACATACAAGTCTGTTGTTCTCTACTACCCATTCATTCGTTGTCACCCAAACCTCATGTAGGAACTTCTAGGTTGCCCAATGTTCCCTTCAACCGCTCCCTATAGTACCAAGTAGAAGACCTAAAATGTGCTACTATTCTATGACGTTCCAAGTCATCAGGTAAGTAGTGCAAGTATTTTTTCCATTTATTGAAAAATGACTTGGCATGTAGTTCTGAGTTCCTAATGGCCAGTGTTAGTTCCCTATTTAAGACCGAATGTAGTTCTTCTCGAATTTCTGCAATCGTCGGGACCGTGGGCACTAGCCAATGTCTTAGAATACACTGTTTGGTGACCAATATTAAGACATGGATCCCCTTGGACATTCTACCCCTATCAGGAGGGTCAGAATCTGTGAGTGGTATATAATGAAAGAGGTAAGGTTCAGGAGAAGTAGGAAGGGCCCTGTCCCAAATGGTGCGTATTAAATCCCTAACTGCCATCCACACTTGCATTACTCTGGGACACTCCCACATACAATGTTGGAGATCTGCCCCCGGAAGACCACAAACAGGGCAGCTGGTGAGATAAGGAGGAGGGGGTGGGGATCCCCTCCATCTAAAAGCATACGTTGCCTTGTGTACTATTCTCCAGTGAATCTCTTTAAGCTGTGCACTAGGGGTTGAGTGATATACTGCCAACAAGCCTTCCCGCATCAAGTCGTGTAATTCCGGGGTATCTACAAATTTCGCCCACTTAGTTAGTGATTTAGCAGCCGCTCCCCTTAACGCTACATCCCTGATGTTTGTGTAGATGAACGAAAGGGAGCGGCTGCTTGTCCCCATACCCATAAGACTATCAAAAGCACTCCTTTTCTCCACTGATGCGTACCCTCTTACCAGCCCATGGAAGAACGAGCGGAACTGATTATATAGCCAACAGTGTATCCCAGTCAATTCATATTTGTAGCTAAAATCCTCCCAGCTCAATAATAGACCATCTGTGGAAGACAGGAGATCTCCAAAGGTGTTAATGCCCTTGTCTCTCCACACCTTACTAAGCGGATTTGAGGTACAGTGTTTAAGCGCTGGTGTCTGCCACAACCTATAAGACTTTGACAGACTCCAGGGCAAACCGTATATTTTACGAACTGCTTTCCATGTGGCCCTTGTGTCAGCAAACAGAACCTTGCGCCTAATGTCAGTGGGAATGTCTCTAAATGGTAAGTGGAGCAAAGTCGCCAAGGAACCCAAAGTGGAAAGATCAGTCTCTAAGTTCGTGTTTGAAAAATAACATGTATTAAAGGCCCAATCCTGGACATGGCGAAAGAGAGCGGCTAAATTATAGAATCTCACATTTGGGGCCTGTAAACCCCCCATCTCCCGTCCCAGACATAGAGTATCGTATGCCACTCTCGGACGTTTCCCCGCCCAAATGAATTTTGAAAAACTAGCATGGATCTTCCTAACATCATCGTGCCGTAAAAGAAGAGGAATGGTTTGAAGTGGGTAAAGCAGTTTAGGGAAGCTCATCATTTTTATCAGCTGTATCCTACCCATCAGGGACAGGGGAAGGGATCTCCACTTATCTAGTTCCCTTTCAATTTTAGAAATAATAGGGGGGTAGTTTAAATTATAAAGGGACATTGGGGTTCTACCTATTTTTATCCCTAGATATGTAATATACTGTTTCGCAATTTGTATTGACAAAGACGGGAAATGATTCATGCCATCCGGGCCTAAGTAAAGTAATTGACATTTAGAAATATTAACCCTGTAGCCTGAAAAAGTTCCATATAATGCCAGCACCCCAAACACCTCTTTTAAGTGTGTAGCAGGATCATTTAAATACAACAGAGTATCATCTGCAAAGCAGCTAATCTTTATTTCCGAACCACCCACAGTGATACCCCTATATACTGGAAATTGTAAAAAATGTTGTGCAAGTGGCTCTAAAGCCAAATTAAAAAGTAAGGGTGACAATGGGCACCCCTGTCTCGTCCCCCTTTCCAGCGCAAATGGCTCCGATAAGAATCCTGGTAGGTGTATTCTAGAAGTGGGAGTAGCATATAAAGCCTGTAAGAACACTCTAAAATGTCCCCGAATTCCCGCCTTGTCTAACACCATATCCAGCCAGGTCCAGTGCACATTGTCAAAAGCTTTTTCAGCATCTAGGGCCAATAATGCCGGAACCTGGCTGGAGTATGGGTGAGCTGTCACCTTCCCCTGTACCGCAAGGACAGTCCTCAGGTTGAATACAGCCGCTCTCCCTTTCATAAAACCCACTTGTTGCGGCCCGATCAACTTAGGTAGAAGGGAGGCCAATCTGTCCGCTAGCAACTTAGACAGTATCTTGACATCTACATTAATTAATGAAATAGGGCGGTATGATTCTGGTAATGAAGGGTCCTTTCCCTGTTTATGTAAAACTTTTACATGGGCCATGTTTCCCGTCGGTAATAAAGTACCAGTTGAAAAAATATGGTTATACACCGCTAGAAGTGAGGGGCAAATTTTATCATTCAACAATTTAAAGAATTCCCCCGAATAACCATCAGGTCCTGGAGCTTTGTGGGCCTTCAGATTTCTAATCTCCTTAGATATCTCCTCTACCGTCAGGGGGGCATTTAACTGGAGACGGTCTTCCTCAGTCAGATTCGGTAACCTAAGGTTATCTAAAAACTGTCTCCCTGCTGTTATATCTATGTCTTGCTTAGAATAAAGATGTTCATAAAATTTTTTAAATATCCCTACTACCTCCCTAGGATGTTTTTGCAGCATCCCTGTGCTATCAATCATTGGTCTAATGGGTTCCGGCAGCTTTTGTCCCCTCGCCATGTTCGCTAACAGCTTGCCCGCTTTGTTCCCGTACTTATAGAAATCAGCTCTGAAAACATCCCCTCTATATTTGTCTACATTCGCCTGTGCCGTGTCGAAATTGTCTTTCGCCATAGTCCAGGATTGTTTGGTAGCCTCACCAGGGGAAGTCTGAAAAGCTGTGTATGCCCTCCTGAGGGTTTCAGTCATGTCAGTGTACTTGTCCCTAGCAAGCTTCTTGTAGTGTGCCACATGCGCTATAATTCTACCCCTGAGTTTCCCAGCCTCCCAAAACAAGAACGGGTCTCCATTGTGCATCTCATTTTCCGCCGCGTACTCCACCCACCAATGACTCAAGGCCTGTGCAAACTGTTCGTCTTTAAGAAGATAAGAAGGAAATCGCCACCTTCTGTCCGCTCCCCGCGGAAAAGTAGGTGCTATATCCACTCCCACCGGAGCATGGTCCGATATCACCATGTCATAAATATTGACATCGGAGACCTTCGATAGAAGCCCATTGGAGACAAATAGGTAATCCAAGCGTGACCATGAACGGTGGGAGTGGGAATAGTGTGTAAATTCCCGCTCTGCAGGCCTAAAATGTCTCCATGAATCATAGAGATTTGTTGCCTGTGTAAATGACTGTAAATAAAGCTCCCTTTGGAACTGTGAACCCTGACCCTCTCTCTTTCTATCTTCTGATGTATGCATGACAGAATTAAAGTCCCCACCTACAATAATCGTTTGTCATGCATCTCCCTGTACAAGGGTAGTGAGGTGGGTAAAAAAGGTTGTTTTTCCCGTCTGTGGGCCATACACATTATATATGCTGATCAAACGGTCCCCTTCCTCCACTAGAACATTTTGCAGCATACCCTCATCATCCTCCCAATGTGACCTCACCGACAGTGCCATTCTCTTATGAATCAGGATCACCACACCTCCCTTGCCAGCTACTGCCGGCGAGCCCCATACAGCTCCCACTCACAATTTCTTAAGTCTGATAAGATCCTCCTGACGCAGGTGCGACTCCTGGAGTAGCGCCACATCCGCTTTCAATTTTAGCAGATACCGCAGCACCATGGAACGCTTTCCAGGAGACCGCAACCCTTTAACATTCCATGTAATCACTTTCATAATATGATATATAAGCTTAGGTTGTTAAATTGCATGTCATAAAACATTTCTTTGCAGCAGTAGAGAAGCATAATGTCACGATATCTCGAGCATTTCCCTTGACAATTACCAAATTGTGTCCCATGAGAGTGAACCCGCCCCATAACAATCCCCAAACCAAATATATAACATATAAAACCCACAGTGTAAACTGTAACTAGCGGAGACTGCGAAAGTCTCCCTGAGCTCATATCTTCTAGTACTTCACTTTTTTCGCGGACAGGTTGCAGGTGCTCATTTCCCTGCCAGAAACTCCTACCAGAATCCAGGAGCAACAGAAAGCAAGAAGAAGAAAAGAAGACAAAACTCAGCCCGAAAGAGTAGCAAAGACAAACAGAGAAACAGAGCCAGATACAGCCGGGTGGGGGGGGGGGGGGGAGGTGGGAAAGGGGGACGAGGAGGGGATGGGGGGAGAGGGAGTGGGGGACGAGGAGGGGATGGGGGGAGAGGGAGTGGGGGATGGGGGGAGGTATCAAAGGAAAAAACAGAGGATAATATTGAGCGTGAAGAAGACAGGAGAATACAACAGAGAAGAAAAGGAAACGTGCAGACTCTGCGGGTATATAAAATTAATTTGTTACCCCTCCAATAGCCCGGACGATGTCTATGACTCATCATTATATAGATATAAAGTCCCTGTAGCATAGTCACTGATAGTATTCCGTATTTATGCAGAAAGATATGAGGCAAAAAGACAACATGAATGGGGAAAAAGGAAGAAAGAAAAAATAAAATGAACATGTTTGGCACCCCGTCCAAGAACCGTAGACGAAATCCAGAAGAACCAATCTCAGGTACGTATATGTTGTGCCGTGAGAAACAACCTGAATGTAAAGGTCCAAGGACCCAGTAGGCCATGAAGCTCACAGAAAGTTGCCTGTCTTCCCTATGCAGAGGGAGGGAAGATTCAGTAAAACAATATCCATCCATCTAAATGCGGTCACTCCATAGCCTCCAAAGGCACCGGCGGGCTCTTGTGGCGTCTGCGTTTGTAGGTGTCATGCGTTTCAGTTGTCGCCGCAGCCACCCTGATGTTAAGAGCTGCTTGTGCCTCCTCCGGAGTACGGAAAACCTCTGCCGATCCATCTTGCTTGAAGATGCGTAGGGTAGCTGGATATTGAAGAGCAAACCTGCGCTGCTGCGCCACCAGTTGTGAGCATATAGGTGAGAACGCCTTGCGCTTCTTTGCTACCTCGGCCGAGAAATCATTAAACAGCAGAACACGGTGGCCTCTAATAAGCAAAGGCGATGTCATCTTTTTATATGTTGTCAAGAGCAATGCCTTTTCTGCGTAATTCAGATATTTTGTGATGACTTGTCGCGGGCGCGCATCGCCCGGGGTAGAGGCAGACGGTGATAAGGATTTCAGCGCACCCAACCTATGGGCCCTTTCCACCAGGAACCGTGCATTAAGCCCCAGCGCTTTCGGTAAGTCCTCAGCACATATGGCAGGAAGTAAATGCGCTGGGATAGATTCCGGCAATCCCACCAGCCGCAGATTGCTCCTTCTGGAGCGGTTCTCTAAATCATCAGTCTTTTCCTGCAGTGCCTTTGTAAGCCTCAGAGACTGTTGTAATTTCTGTTTTGTAGCCATTACTTCCTCCTCCATTACACCCAATCTTTCTTCTAAATCAGTTATCTTAGCAGTGTGTATTGTGACTTCACCCTGGACATTCTTGAGTGATGCCGAGATAGTATCATTCAGCTGTTCTTTTATACCAGGCAGCAGTATTTTGGCTACCTCAGCAGCTAGCTGGGCAACCAGTGCCTGAAAGGTGACAGGGAGACCGGGAATCACAAAATCTCCCTGACCCTGAGTTAACGGAGATACTTGTCCCACTGAGGAGGTGCGCATTCCTCTTCAGTGGCGCGAAGCGTCGCCATTTTCTCCGCGCTTACCTCGCCCCTAGGTGGTGCCGATGTTGTTGCACGCTGGCTAAGAAAACGGTCCCTCCGATCCCTCGGACCTTCAGTAAACCATAGGTGGGTAGGCAATGCCTAAATAGTGGCTGATATAGTCGGCGGGAGCGGGTATATGCTGTGTTCGGGCCGGAGCTCCGTCTCCCCGCTGCCTACATCCGCGCGCCGGAACCTGAAGTCTCCCCACAGGTCTTTCACAACTTTTGCATATGTAAAAAAATTAAAAAAAAATTTCAATAAAATGTGTTTCCCCCCAAATTTCACATTTTTGCAAGGGTTAATAGCAGAAAATACCCCACAAAATTTGCAACCCCATCTCTTCTGAGTATGGAGGTACCCCATAAGTTGACATGAAGTGCACTATGGGCGAACTACAATGCTCAGAAGAGAAGGAGTCATATTTAGCTTTTTGAGAGCAAATTTTGCTCGGGGGCATGTCGCATTTAGGAAGCCCCTATGGTGCCAGGACAGCAAAAAATACCCACATGCCATACAATTTTGGAAACTAGACCCCTTGAGGAATGTAACAAGGGGTACAGTGAGCATTTACCCCCCACTGGTGTCTGTCAGATCTTTGGAACAGTGGGCTGTACAAAATTTTTAATTTGCGCAGCCCACTGTTCCAAAGATCTGTCAGACACCAGTGGGGTGTAAATTCTCACTGCACCCCTCATTACATTCCGTGAGGGGTGTAGTTTCCGAAATGGGGTCACATGTGTTTTTTTTTTTTTTTTGCGTTTGTCAAAACCGCTGTAACAATCAGCCACCTCTGTGCAAATCACCTCAAATGTACATGGCGCACTCTCCCTTCTGGGCCTTGTTGTGCGCCCCCAGAGCACTTTGCGCCCACTTATTGAGTATCTCCGTAGTCGGTAGAAGTTGCATTGCAAATTTTGGGGGGCTTTTTTCCCTTTTACCTCTTGTCAAAATGAAAAGTATAGGGCAACACCAGCATGTTAGTGTAAAAAATTTATTTTTTTACACTAACATGCTGGTGTAGACCCCAACTTCACCTTTTCATAAGGGGTGAAAGGAGAAAAATCCCCCCAAAATTTGTAAGGCAATTTCTCCCGAGTACGGCGATATCCCATATGTGACCCTAAACTGTTGCCTTGAAATACGACAGGGCTCCGAAGTGAGAGCGCCATGCGCATTTGAGGCCTGAATTAGGGATTTGCATAGGGGTGGACATAGGGGTATTCTACGCCAGTGATTCCCAAACAGGGTGCCTCCAGCTGTTGCAAAACTCCCAGCATGCTTGGACAGTCAACGGCTGTCCGGCAATACTGGGAGTTGTTGTTTTGCAACAGCTGGAGGCTCCATTTTGAAAACAGTGGCGTACCAGACGTTTTTCATTTTTATTGGGGAGGGGAGGGGGGCTGTGTAGGGGTATGTGTATATGTAGTGTTTTTTACTTTTTATTTTGTGTTAGTGTAGTGTAGTGTTTTTAGGGTACAGTCACACGGGCGGGGGATTACAGCGAGTTTCCCGCTGCGAGTTTGAGCTGCCGCGGAAAATTTGCTGCATCGCAAACTTGCAGCCTGATACTCACTGTAAGCCCCCTGCCCATGTGAATGTACCCTGTACATTCACAAGGGGGGGGGCCTCCAGCTGTTGCAAAACTACAACTCCCAGCATGCACAGTCTATCAGTGCATGCTGGTAGTTATAGTTTTGCAACAGCTGGAGGCACACGGGTTGGAAAACACTGAGTTAGGAAACAGACAATGTTTCCCAACCAGTGTGCCTCCAGTTGTTGCAAAACCACAACTCCCAAACATTCTCAGGCATGCTGGGAGTAGTAGTTCGGCAACATCTTTAGAGCCAGATGTTGCCGAACTACAACTTCCAGCATGCTTGGAGTTGTAGTTTGCAACATCTGGAGGACTACAGTTTGCAGACCACTAATACAGTGGTTCCCAATCTGTGCCCTTCCAGATGTTGCAAAACTACAACTCCCAGTATGCCAAAACTGTCCAGGCATGCTGGGAGTTGTAGTTCTGCAACATCTGAAGGGCCAGATGTTACAGAACTACAACTCCCAGCATGTCTGGACAGTAAGGGCATGCTGAGAATGTGTAGTTTTGCAACATCTGGAAGGGCACAGTGGTCTCCAAACTGTGGACCTCCAGATGTTGCAAAACTGCAACTCCCAGCATGCCCAGATGCCAAGGGCTGTCTGGGCATGCTGGGAGTTGTAGTATATAGGGTCCCAATACAGCAATGCATGTCGCTTTACGGCGCTGTGCATTGCTGTAAAGGGCCCGACCGCGGCTGAAGATCTACTCACCTGTCGCCGCCGCCGCCATCTTCATCGCCGGGATCCGGGTCTTCAGGGACGAGGTAAGTACCGGGGCCGGGCCCCAGCACTCCCCCGTCCCCCGCCGCGTCCTCCGGTCTTCCTCCCGTCCTCTCCGGACTTCAAGGGGCCGGGCAGGGTGGGAGGAAGTAACCGCCCCCCCCCCCCCCCCTGCGATTGGTCGGTTAACTAACCGAAGAATCGCAGGGGATCGGAGGAGGTGGCCGGCTTGCCACCTCGCTCCTAGGCTCCAGCATGGTCCTGGCTGTCTGTGACAGCCGGGATCATGCGAAATTACCAGGCGGTCGGGTCCCAGAGACCCGATCAGCCCGGTATCGCTGCAGATCGCAAGGGCGATTTCCCTTGCGATTTGCGGCGATCGCCGACATGGGGGGCCTACATGGCCCCCCTCAGCGTTTGCCCTGGATCCCTGCTGAAGGATTTCAGCAGGGATCCGCTTCCGATCTCTGCCGGGTGAGCGGTGGAGACCAGGAAAAGACATGACGTATGCATACGTCATGGGTCCTTAAGACCCAGGGTGTGATGACGTATGCATACGTCATGGGTCCTGAAGAGGTTAAAGTTGGATGGGAAAATGAAAAAAAAAACTACATTTTTTTCACTAAAATGCTGGTGTTACCCCAATTTTTTCATTTTCACAAGGGAAAATAGAAAAAAAAATCTCAAAATTTGTAACCCCATTTGTTCTGAGTCAGAACATACCCCATATGTGGATGTAAAGTGCTCTGCGGGTGCACTACAATGATCAGAAGAGAGGGAGCGCCATTGGGCTTTTGAAGAGAAATTTTGTCAGAAATTGAATTGTAATTTTTCATTTGCACAGCCCACCGTTCCAAAGACCTGTCAAACGCCAGTGGGGTGTAAATACTCACTGCACCCCTTATTAAATTCTGTGAGGGGTATAGTTTCCAAAATGGGGTCACATGTGGGGGTCCACTGTTCTGGCACCACGGGTGGGCTTTGTAAACACACATGGCCCCTAACCTCCACTCCAAACAAATTCTCTCTCCAAAAGCACAATGGCGCTCCTTCTCTTCTGAGCATTGTAGTGCACCAGCAGAGCACTTGACATCCACACATGGGGTATTTCCATATCAGAAGAAATGGGGTTACAAATTTTGGGGTTATTTTCTCTTATTTCCCCTTGCAAAAATGTAACATTTGGGGAAAAAACAGCATTTTTGTGAAAAAATTTTTTTTCATTTACACATCAGACTTTAACAAAACGTCGTCAAACACCTGTTAGGTGTTAATGCTCACTGTACCCCTTGTTAAGTCCCTTGAGGGGTGGAGTTTCAAAATAGTATGCCATGTGTTATTTTTCGCTGTTCTGGCACCATAGGGGCTTCCTAAATGCGACATTCCCCCCAAAAACCATTTCAGCTAAATTTTCTTTCCAAAAGTCAAATGTGACTCCTTCTCTACTGAGCACTGTTGATGTTTTTTTGAATTGCCAAAAATTTCGCTATTGCGAATGCGAAATTAATAGCGAAATTTCACTCGTCTGCGCATGCGCGCTGTAACATCATGCGAGGGACGTTGCTAAGCTCTGATAACTGTGCTTACAGAACTCTCATTGGCTCACAGGCATAACTAGGGCGGAATTTCCACAAATATTTTCATTGCGAATTGATCGCGGTGCCGCACGCTATTAACCCTTTAGACGTGGTGTTCAAAGTTGAACGCCGCGTCTAAAGTGAAAGTGAAACCATGCCGGTTAGCTCAGGGAGCTGTTCGGGATTGCCACAGCAAAATCGTGGCATCCCGAACAGCTTACATGACAGCCAGAGGATCCCTACATGCCTCCTCGCTGTCCGTTCGCGGAATGACTGCTCAGTGCCTGAGATCCAGGCATGAGCAGTCAAGTGGCAGAATCAAACAGTGGTTTATTATGAGAAGCCACTGATCAATGTAAAAGATCAGTGTGTGCAGTGTTATAGCCCCCTATGGGAGCTATAAAGCTAGGACTCCACTGAGATTTTTGCCCTGCGATTTTTGTGGCATAAAAACGCCAGAAAAACTGCCACAGTTTTTCCCTGTGTTTTGGCGTTTTTTTCTTGCCCCTTTTGCTTTTTTTTTTTTATAAAATAGTTGGGTACCCAAAAAAAATAAAAAATAAGGATGCAGTAGAGATGAAAAAATGTATTTAACTAAATGTTTATTTTTTATAACAAAATTTTAATACATTTTTTTTAAGTGTGTGTGTGTTTAACTTTTTTTTAAATCTTTTTTTCCACATTTTTTATGTAGTACTACTACTCCCAGCATGGAACAAGACTGTTCCATGATGGGAGTAGTAGTACCTGTACTATAGACATATCGCCCCGGGTGTCAGTCTGATACCCGATGCGATCATCCATAATAAAGCAGTGATGTGGCTCTATACAGCGCTCACATCTCTGCTCTATTCACATCACTGGCCATTCATATTTCCCACCCAGAGCTGTGATTGGCCGGATGGTTTCAGCCAATCACAGCTCTGAGGAAAAGATGAATAAATGAGTGGCCGGCCCGGAGTATAGAGCAGAGCAGAGATGCGAGCGATGTATACATCCGCTCTGCATCTCTGCTATAGACAGGACGGTCACAGCAGGGGTCAGTAGTGACATCCACTGTGATGTGTCCTTTAGCAGGCACTACTTCTCCCAACATGGAGCACACTCTGCTCCATGCTGGGAGCTGTAGTACCTGCATTAATAGACAGATCGCAGCAAGTGTAACTTCTGACACCCGCTACGATCTGTTTATTAATGCAGGTACTACAGCTCCCAGCATGGAGCAGAGTGTACTCCATGTTGGGAGTAGTAGTACTTGTATTTAAGGAAAGATCACTGCGGGTATCACTCCTGACACCCGCTGTGATGCTCCTGTATAATATATAGATGCGGCGGCCGCTCTTCTATGGTCCCATGCACGCCGTATATATACACATTCTGATTTCTCACAGAGAGCTGTGATTGGCTGGGACCATCTGGCCAATCACAGCTCTCTGCGGGGAAATATGAATATGTGTATATATACGTCAGTGCAAGGGACCAGAGAAGAGCGGCCGCCCGCAGCTATACATTATACAAGAGGATCGCAATGGGCGATCTGTCAATAAGTACAGGTAACTACTACTCCCGTCATGGAACAGTGTATTCCATGCTGGGAGTAGTAGTACTACCTAAAAAATGTAAATTAAATAAAAGGGAAAAGCACACACACACACACACACACTACATTTTTATTATTGTCGGCTACATTTTTAGCGCTTTACCCGCTCACATAAATTGATCCCTGTTTAAAAATTAATAAACATTTCATAATAAAAAAGATACATTTCGTTAGGTACAATTTTTTCCATCACTACTGTATCTTTTTTATAAATTTTTTTTATGGTACCCTACGAAATTTTAATAAGGAAGGTATCTCCATGATTTTTTTGGATCGCTTAAGTCCAAAAAAGAAAAAAAACGCCTGCAAAAACCCAACATTTAAAACCAAATTTAAAACCTTCTATGGGAGGAAAATGACATTATTTCAGGGCAAAAAACGCCAAACTAGGTTTTTGCAGGGCGTTTTGAAAATCCAACCTCTGAGCCCGAAATTGCTGAAAAACACCAAAAGGATTTAAAAAACGTCAAACTGAAAAACGCTAAGTGAATCTGGCAATTTGCAGTTTACCATTGACTTGCAGCTAACATCTGGACGCGGCGTTTTTTCACTGAAAAAACGCTGTGCGGAAAAATTAGCGTATTTGACGGCGTTTTTGCAAAAAAAAACCTCGGTGGAGTTCCAGCCTAACACTGCAAAAAAAATTAAAAAATAAAAATAAGGGAAAAAAAGTGAAGATAATTTAACACCTCCCCTAATAAAAGTTTGAATCACCCCCTTCTTCGCATAAAAAAAAAAAAAACTGTGTATGTAAAATTTAAAATAAACATGTGTGGTATCGCCGTGTGCGGAAATGTCAGAATTATAAATAATATCATTAATTAAACCGCACGGTCAATGGCGTATGTGCAAAAAAATTCCAAAGTCCAAAATTGTGCATTTTTGGTCACTTTTTATATCATGAAAATTTTTTATAAAAAGTCCTATCAATGCACAAATGGTACCGCTAAAAATTTCAGATCACAGTGCAAAAAATGAGCAATCCATACGCGGAAAAATAAAAAAGTTATAGGGGTCAGAATATGACAATTTTAAACGTATACATTTTCCTGCATGTAGTTATGATTTTTTTCCAGTAGTACGACAAAATCAAACCTATATAAGTAGGGTATCATTTTAATCGATTGGACCTACAGAATAAAGATAAGGTGTCATTTTTACCGAAAAATGTAATGCGTAGAAAAGAAAGCCCCCAAAAGTCACAAAATGGCGTATTTTTTATTTTGTCTCACAATAATTTTTTTTCCCGTTTCGCCGTAGATTTTTGGGTCAAATGACTGACGTCATTACAAAGTAGAATTGGTGGTGCAAAAAATAAGCCATCATATGGATTTTTAGGTGCCCAATTGAAAGAGTTATGATTTTTTAAATGTAAGGAGGAAAAAACGAAAATGTAAAAACGGAAAAACCCCGGGTCCTTAAGGGGTTAAGGGGTTAAAGGGTACTCCGCTGCTTAGCATTTGAAACAGTTTCGAACACTGGAGCTGGTGCCGGGAACTTTTGATGTCATAGCACCGCCCCCTCATGACGTCACAGCCTGCCTCCTCAATGCAAATCTATGGGAGGGGGCGTGTTGGTTGTCACGCCCCCTCCCATAGACTTGCATTGAGGGGTGGGGTGTGAAGTCATGAGGGGGCGGGGCTATGACGACAGGAGCTCCCGGCGCCAGCTCCAGCTTTCGGAACAATTTGTTTGCAAATGTATATTCTACTTTAACACAGTGCTAAATTTTCGTCGTTACCTGCATCCTATCTTGGTGAAAATTTTTAAAATGTAGCATTTTTCTAACTTTGAAACTCTCTGCTTGTAAGGAAAATAGATATTCCAAATAAATTATATATTGATTCACATATGCAATATGTCTACTGTCAGGATCCGGACTGGCAGGAGCTAGCAGTAGCTGGAGGTGGATCCGCTGTCCCAGAGAGGCGATGACGTGGGCCGTACCAGGGGAACGGAGTCTAAGGAGTTACTGGTTTTCACCAGAGCCCGCCGCAAAGCGGGATGGTCTTGCTGCGGCAGGTAACCCCCAGGTCGTTCCACCCAGTAGCGACTCAACCTCTCTGGCTGCTGAGATGAGGCAAGGTACAAGAGGATCAGGCAGAGGCGAGGTCAGACGTAGCAAAAGGTCAGGGCAGGCAGCAACGGTTCTCAGGCGGTAATCAATAGCAACAGGTTCAGCAACAGGCAGGGAATACACACAAACACTTTCTCTAGGGCACTAAGGCAACAAAGATCCGGCAGGAAGCTGTGGGAGGAGATGGTACTTATAGGCAGTGCACAGGTGCTGGCCTAATTAAGTCAAAGCAGAACCTTTAACCCTAGATTAACCACTTTGGACCAGGCACCAATCACTGGTGCACTGGCCCTTTAAATTTAAGAGTCCCAGCATGTGCGCGCCCTATAGAGCGGGGACGCGCATGCCGAGACCGGGTGACCGGAGCGCTGCCTGAGGACACACGCTGTGAGCGCACCAAGGTAAGCAGGGTGCCCGGAGCGCTCAGCGTAATATCTACTTTATGTTGGCATCATAAAGTTGACATGCTTTTACTTTTGGAAGACATCAGAGGGCTTCAGAGTTCAGCAGCAATTTTCCAATTTTTAACAAAATTTTCTAAAATCTGAATTTTTCCGAGACCAGTTCAGTTTTGAAGTGGATTTGAGGGGTCTTCATATTAGAAATACCCCATTATAACCCCCCCCCCCCCCAAGTATTCAAAATGACATTCAGAAAGTGTGCTAACCCTTTAGGTGTTTCACAGGAATAGCGGCAAGGTAAAGGAGAAAATTCAAAATTTTCATTTTTTAAACTCGCATGTCCTTGTAGACCCAGTTTTTTAAATTTTACAAGTGATATAAGGAGAAAAAGCCACCCAAAACTTGTAACCCAATTTCTCTCAAGTAAGGAAATACCTCATATGTGTATGTCAAGTGCTCTGTGGGTGCACTAGAGGCCTCAGAAGGGAAGGAGCGACAATGGGATTTTGGAGAGTAAGTTTTTCTGAAATGGCTTTTTGAGGGCATGTCCCATTTAGGAAGACCCCATTTAAGGCATACCCTTTTGGAAACTACACCCCTCAAGGAACGTAACAAGGGGTCCGCTGAGCCTTAACACCCCCACAGGTGTTTGATGACTTTTCGTTAAAGTTGGATGTGTAAATGAAATTATTTTTTTCACTAAAATGCTGGTTTTTCCCCCGACTTTTACATTTTTACAAGGGGTTATAGGAGAAAATGTCCCCCAAAATTTGTAACCCCATTTCTTCTGAGTATGGAAATACCCCATGTGTGGACATCAAGTGCACTGTGGGCGCACTACAATGCGCAGAAGAGAAGTCACATTTGGCTTTTGGAAAGAAAATTTAGCTGAAATGGTTTTTAGGGTCATGTTGCATTTAGGAAGCCCCTATGGCGCCAGAACAGCAAAAAAAAAAAACACAAGGCCTACTATTTTGGAAACTACTCCCCTCAAGCAACTTAACAAGGGGTACAATGAGCCTTAACACCCCACAGGTGCTTGACAAGTTTCCGCTAAAGTTGGATGTGATAATGAAAAAATTAGATGTTTTTCACTAAAATGCTGGTTTTACCCCAAATGTTTCATTTTCACAAGGGGTAATTGGAGAAAAAGCCTCCCAAAATTTGTAACCCCATTTTTTCTGAGTATGGATATACCCCATATATGGATTTAAAGTGTTCTGCGGGCGAATTACAATGCTCAGAAAAGGAGCGCCATTGAGCTTTCGGTGAGAGAATTTTGTTGGAATACAAGTGGGAGGCCATGTGCGTTTACAAAGCCCCCGTGGTGCCAAAACAGTGGACCCCCCCCCACATGTGACCCCATTTTGTAAACTACACCCCTCACAGAATTTAATAAGGGGTGCAGTGAACATTTACACCCCACTGGCGTTTGACAGATCTTTGGAACAGTTGCCTGTGCAAATGAAATATAACATTTTTCATTTTCACGGACCACTATTCCAAAAATCTGTCAGACACCTGTAGGGTGTAAATGCTCATTGTACCCTTTATGACATTACGTGAGGGGTGTAGTTTCCAAAATGAGGTCACATGTGGGGGGGGGGTCCACTGTTCTGGCACTATGGGGGCTTTGTAAACACACATGGCCTTCAATTTCGGACACATTCTCTCTCCAGAAGCCCAATGGCGCGACTTTTCTTCTGAGCATTGTAGTTCGCCCGCAGAGCAATTTACATCCACATATGGGGAATGTTCTTACTCAATGGAAATAGGGTTACAAATTTTGGGGGGCTTTTTTCCTATTCTCCCCTGTGAAAATGAAAAATGTAGGGTAACAACAGCATTTTAGTGAAAAAATTTTTTTTTTCATTTTCACATCCAACTTTAACGGAAATTTGTCAAACACCTGTGGGGTGTTAAGGCTCACTATACCCCTTGTTACATTCCGTGAGGGGTGTCGTTTCCAAAATGGGGTCACATGTGGGTATTTATTGTTTTGCATTTATGTCAGAACCGCTGTAAAATCAGCAACCCCTGTGCAAATCACCACTTTAGACCTCAAATGTACATAGTGCTCTCAC